>NW_027468640.1:978696-991196 GCF_046254945.1 Alosa pseudoharengus | reverse complement strand
CACACACGGACACACATGCACACTCACATACACACACGGACGCACACACACACACATACATACGCACACACATGCACACACACACACACACACAAATACACACACACATACACATACATACACACACACATACACACACACATGCATACACACACATACACAAATACACACACACACACACACACACATACATACACACACACACATACACACACACACATGCATACACACACACACAATGACCTAGAAGTCCAGAGTGACTGATCTTTAGTGCTAACCTTAATTCATATCATATTTCACACACACACACACACTTTAATACATCCAGAACTTGGCTGCCTGCCCGCTCACTTTCGTTCCCGCCACCGAGGCCACATCACCCCCATAACCCCCACATCACCCCCATAACCCCCACATAACCCCCCCCCCCCTCATCACCCCCCCAACATCACCCCCATAACCCCCACATCATCAACCCCATAACTCCCACATCCACATAACCCCTCCCCCCCACATCACCCCCATAACCCCCCCCCTCATCAACCCCATAACTCCCACATCATCAACCCCATAACTCCCACATCCACATAACCCCCCCCCCCTCATCACCCCCACAACCCCCCCACATCACCCCCCCCCCCCCACATCACCCCCATAACCCCCCCCCCCACATCAGCCCAGCCAAACCCCTCCATCATAACCAACCCCCACATCACCTCCATCATACCCAAACCCCTCCATCATAATCAAACCATAATCAAACCCCTCCATCATAATCAAACCCCTCCATCATAATCAAACCATAATCAAACCCCTCCATCATAATCCAACCCCTCCATCATAATCTAACCCCTCCATCATAATCAAACCCCTCCCCCATAATCAAAACCCTCCATCATAATCAAACCATAACCAAACCCCTCCATCATAATCAAACCATAATCAAACCCCTCAATCATAATCAAACCCCTCAATCATAATCAAACCCCTCAATCATAATCAAACCCCTCCATCATAATCAAACCATAACCAAACCCCTCCATCATAATCAAAACCCTCCATCATAATCAAACCATAATCAAACCCCTCCATCAAAATCAAACCCCTCCATCATAATCAAACCCCTCCATCATAATCAAACCCCTCCATCATAATCAAACCCCTCCCCCATAATCAAAACCCTCCATCATAATCAAACCCCTCCATCAAAATCAAACCATAATCAAACCCCTCCATCAAAATCAAACCCCTCCATCATAATCAAACCCCTCCCCCATAATCAAAACCCTCCATCATAATCAACCCATAACCAAACCCCTCCATCATAATCAAACCATAATCAAACCCCTCAATCATAATCAAACCCCTCAACCATAATCAAAACCCTCCATCATAATCAAACCATAACCAAACCCCTCCATCATAATCAAACCATAATCAAACCCCTCAATCATAATCAAACCCCTCAATCATAATCAAACCCCTCCATCATAATCAAACCATAACCAAACCCCTCCATCATAATCAAACCCCTCCATCATAATCAAACCATAACCAAACCCCTCCATCATAATCAAACCCACCTCTCCAAACCTTTTCCAGTTAAATGGGCTCTCCCAGTTTTTTCACCTCTTTAGTAACAACACTGCTCATGTGGTGATGTAATTTCCTTCTGCTCAGTCTGCTTATCTCTAATTATGATGTCATTTCCTCCTGCTCAGCATGTGTATTGCACTGTGTGTGTATGTATATAGTGTGTGTGTGTATGCAGCGTGTGTATGTGTGTGTAGTGTGTGTGTATATAGTGTGTGTGTATGTAGTGTGTGTGTGTGTGTGTAATCATTGGGTGGAATCTGCTGCAGTATGCAGGTGTGTGTGTATGTAGTGTGTGTGTGTATGTAGTCTGTGTGTATGTAGTCTGTGTGTATGTAGTGTGTGTGTGTGTATGTAGTCTGTGTGTATGTAGTGTGTGTGTGTGTGTGTTTGTAGTGTGTGTGTATGTAGTGTGTGTGTGTCTAGGGTGGCATCTGCTGCGGTATGTAGTGTGTGTGTATGTAGTGTGTGTGTGTGTGTCTAGGGTGGCATCTGCTGCGGTATGTAGTGTGTGTGTATGTAGTGTGTGTGTGTGTGTCTAGGGTGGCATCTGCTGCGGTATGTAGTGTGTGTGTATGTAGTGTGTGTGTGTGTGTCTAGGGTGGCATCTGCTGCGGTATGTAGTGTGTGTGTATGTAGTATGTGTGTGTGTGTCTAGGGTGGCATCTGCTGCGGTATGTAGGTGTGCTGTTGCAGATGGACTGATGAGAGGCCATTAGAAATAATTTAGCTCATCAGGAGACACACACACACACACACACTACATATACGCACACTACGCACACACACACTATATATACTCACACGCACACTACACACACACACACACACTACATATACGCACACTACGCACACACACACTATATATACTCACACGCACACTACACACACACACACTACATATACTCACACGCACACTACACACACACACACACTACATATACTCATACGAACACATTACACACACAAACACACACTACATATACGCGCACACACACACACACACACTACATATACGCACACTACGCACACACACACTATATATACTCACACGCACACTACACACACACACACTACATATACTCACACGCACACTACACACACACACACACTACATATACTCATACGAACACATTACACACACAAACACACACTACATATACGCGCACACACATTACACACACACTACATATACGTACTCACACGCACACTACACACACACAAACACACACACTACATATACTCACACGCACACTACGCACACACACGAACACACAAACACACTGCACACACACACTACATATACTCACACGCACACTACACACACACACAAACACACACTACACACACACACTACATATACTCACACGCACACTACACACACACACAAACACACACTACACACACACACTACATATACTCACACGCACACTACACACACACACACACACACACACTACACACACACACTACATATACTCACACGCACACTACACACACACACTACATATACTCACACGCACACTACACACACACACTACACACACATACTACATACGCTGCTGTTTCTGGATAAGTAGCCTACAGGCTTTCCAGGCTGGGATATCTGAACTGGATTGAAATAATATTTCAATATTTATGATAATTGAATTACAGTTTGAAACATGTATTACAGTTTGAAACATGTATTTCAAACACCATAACCCCACACCAAATCTGCAAAACCATACACTAATTCTCAGTTTTTGAAAGGAATTCCCTTTTTCAAACACAACCTATCAAAATACCACACTTATTCACCACTTATTCACACGCACACTACATACACTCACACGCACACTACACACTTATTCACCACTTATTCACACTCACACCACATATACTCACACGCACACTACACACTTATTCACACACACACTACATACACTCACACGCACACTACACACGCACACTACACACTTATTCACCACTTATTCACACTCACACCACATATACTCACACGCACACTACACACTTATTCACACACACACTACATACACTCACACGCACACTACACACGCACACTACACACTTATTCACCACTTATTCACACACTACACACACACACTACACACATATTCACTCACACCACATACACTCACATGCACACTACACACTTATTCACCGCTTATTCACACTCACATCACATATACTCACACGCACACTACACACTTATTCACCACTTATTCACACACACACTACATACACTCACACGCACACTACACACTTATTCACACACACACTACATATACTCACACGCACACTACACACTTATTCACACACACACTACATACACTCACACGCACACTACACACGCACACTACACACTTATTCACACTCACACCACATACACTCACACGCACACTACACAAACACACACTACACACACAAACACACACTACACACACACACACACACTACATATACTCACGCACACTACACACACACTACATAAACTCACACGCACACTACACACACAAACACACACACACACACACACACTACATATGTGACCAGGATGGCAAAACCAGGCTCAAGTCGCAGAGACGCAAGTCGCGAAAAACGACATTTTTTTTTTTTTTCACAATTAGTGTGTAACCCACAACATGTAGTAAATAGCTTTACTTAACATGTAGTAAATAGCTTTACTTAACATGTAGTAAATAGCTTTACTTAACATGTAGTAAATAGCTTTACTTAACATGTAGTAAATAGCTTTACTTAACATGTAGTAAATAGCTTTACTTAACATGTAGTAAATAGCTTTACTTACCATGTAGTAAATAGCTTTACTTACCATGTAGTAAATAGCTTTACTTACTAAAAATAATAAATATATTAAAAGTAATTAATATATTATTGTATTTTGATATAGTATGGTTACTAATATTTATTGTTGCCAAAATAGGTTAAGAGGTCAAGTCTGTTCTTTGATTTGCTCCGTTTGGCCGTTTATGCATTTGTGTAGCTCCTGCCCCTTTAAGGTTTAAGGGCAGCAGAGGTTACCATGGTAATTAAAGTCAGTTTTGTTTTATTGCTGCACGCACTGTGTGCTGTTTGGTGATTGGTCTGTTAATAGTGTAATGTTTTGATTGGCTCAGGGGCGGGTCTAAAGGAGAGAAAAAAAGTGTTCTGTCAAAAAAGTTTAGAAGAGAATTGTTTCAGAGTTGATTACTGTTTGCAGAGATTGGGAGAGAGCCAACAAGATTCAAATAACCTTAAGTATCTTTCTGACGGACTGGGAAAGAGAGTTTGTCTATTACCGTTGATTTATTGATATATTATAATTATTATTATTATTATAGTTAACGGTGGTTATTAGTGACAGTTTGGACGTTGGGACTCAACATAGCTCAGGTTCACAATTAGCCTGAAAGCTAGCGGCTGGTTTTCCATTGAAAAAAGAAGGACATTCACATTCGTAGCTGAACGGTTCAGTAGAGGAGAGTATTGCGACATACATCACGCACCCCGGAGGATTTCACATCGACCCTGTTTAACGGACTGCGAGTGGACTGTCCATTAGCACTTGCTAGCTGGTGAGCTAACCTCTTTTTTGCTTCGCTACCTCATGACGTTGCCTATGAGGTGAAGGGGCTATCAGCCACAACGCTCACGAGCCTCGACCAGGCCTGCATCACTGTAACGTTATTGTCCGTGTGTGAGTGTGTGTGTGTGTGTGTATGTGGGCCCACTATTAAGATTTATGTTGCGAGTTGTGTTTTGTTACTGTTGAACTGTTATCGCTATGATCAAGGGCGCAGGAGGCACGGGGGACGTGGAGGATGTGTCCCACGCAGTTCTGAAGAGATAGGTACGCTAAGTAAGGGATAACGGCCGCCGAGGTGTCCTGTTATACGGAATGAATGGACGAGGGCGAGGGGCCCAAGTCCATTAATTCCGTATAACAGGACACACCTCGAAGGCCGTTATCCCGCTTATCACCCGGTTGCCACTGTAAACACGCGGTTCTGTTTAAAAAGAAGCTCACTAGTTCAGCTGGTTGTACAACTTTAGCATGGACAGTTAGCTTGTTTACAGTTGATTCCATTGTTGGGAAGCCTGCAACCAAAAGATTCTAGAGCGCTGCAACCGTCGTCCTACTATGGTTGTTATAGTTACCATTCATAAGCATTGATATGGAACGGTGTCCTGTTATTCAGAATTAAAGGCCACCCGCCAGCCAATCAGAAAAGAGTATTTCTTCTCTCCGGGTGATAAATAAATAATAACCTATAGGCTTTGCGCTAACTATGTAAAATTCCCCATTAACAGCATCACATCACTAACCACAGCCATCTACAGTGTAAGACTGCACAATCTCATATTCACTCTGTTCGATATCTGAAGCCAATTTGTCTACTAACAACCACCATAAAATAATCCAGGCTACTTGCTTAGTATATATCCTCAAATTATGGCTGGGGTCTTTTGCAAAGCACAGCATCTTTATTTAAGGCAAGCTGGTAGGCTATTAGAGGCAGGCTTTTTTAATTTCTAACCTGCATTTAGACATGCGTTTCGTTTGGAGCAGCATACGGTAGGCTATCAAAAGCATAACATTTTCGGTTTGGTTTGGGATTTAATTTACTTCTGGACTGTTTGATTATATTGCTAAATGTTTAGACTGATGGGCACTGAAATCTGGGAGATATTTGATGGTTCACGGTTATGTTTCATGCAGTTGAAAAAATTTCGGGATTGTGACATTGAAGTGAAAAAAGCGCTGCTGTTTATTGCGAGACAAGGCAGCCATTCATTGTATGGGGTTGTGCTGTATCCTAATAGGAAAATATCTGCGTAGCCAAGTAGCCTAAATTGAGTTATTGTTTAATTATGCATGATTTAGTACTTTTTATTAAATTCGTAGGCTGGAATGCCTTGAGTCGCGAAACAATTGTGTAATGTAGTAGGCTACCCCAGGCTTCAGCCGGCAATTAGCCTACCTCGAAAGGAGCGGCAAGAGAGTGAGCTTGAGACTGTGTGTTGGATACCCATGGTAGGAAAACGATTTTTCTTTGCCAGCTGTAGGCTATTAATCCAACCAACAATATAATAAAATATTTAGAAGAGGTGTTATTTCATTGACTTAAATCGAAACAATGTCTTCTAGTGCTGGTGGACTGATGGCAATTGTTGGTATATAGGCAATTGTTATCCCGTCTTGTAGGCCTATATGGGAACCTGCCATTATTTGTCCGACTATAAATAGAATCAATCCCGGGCATAATTTGAGGATTTATGGTAGCCTAGTCTCCTGCTCAACATGACATTAGCTGTTATGTTTATTGATAACAAACTCAAAGCCTACTGATCAACTCGTTTTACTACCCTAACTAGCCTATAAATACAAGTCTATACCCAACGTTTTTGTTCTAAGACATTTATTTCAAACATAATTTCAAGACACAAATTGGATATGTCAGTTACCTTGGTGCATACATCCAGAGCAGGCTACACCCCAGAGTGATGGACCTAGCGTTCTTGCGCGTTCAGTGTGTATAAAGGTGAGAATTTAGTGGCATCACGTCTGCCTGTCACAGACGTGGGGAGCTCTTTGAAGCTTGGGATAATGTGGTACAGTTACTACAGTAACAGTATTTATTTTTTAATTTTATAAATGCTTTGTTTAAATGCTGTTGGAACAAATAGTAGTTGATTATAAAGTCAACTTTCTGTTGCAATTTTGCAATTCTGTGTGTTCTGGACTGGTAACTTGTTAAGCCAACATGTTCTAACGTTGCATAAATATTAACTGCAAACACATAGTGGAGAGTTGATTTGGTTTATACCAGACAATTTAAGTATAGGCTATTTGATCATGTAGTAGTCTATGTTTGGATAGGCATGATGATTCATTCATGGCTTAATAAAATATCAACATCCCATGTTGCTTTTAGAGTTTTCTACCATTGGCCCAAATATTGTGAAATAAATCTAAAATATATAAAAGTAGAATTGCACATAGCAAGAAGCTGGTCTGAGGGCAGATCTGGCGTTGTGCTCATCTCACAGTTTTGACCATTTTTTCAAAAAATATTTAGAAAACAATCAATGGTATTATCTTAATATTCTGGCAAATTTATGGTCGAAAGTGGACCAGAGGTAGCGATCCGATATCTGGAAATCTGATCTCACTATGGGTTTGTGTTCACAATTTGGTCCCCCTCACTTTCAAAATATCTCCTGCGCCCCTGGCTATGATAGTGTAAACGGTCATTTAAAATAGTCTATATTCATTTTGTAAATACTGTGATTAACATCTGCATCTTCATCCACTTACATTTTTAAAAGTAAATTATCAACCTTTTTCTTATAGTGTTAAACCGTGGTCTGGTCTGTTTATTTAACTAGTAGGTAGTAGTAGTAGGATATCGCACCCTGTGACACCCCATTAGGCCGATCTCTGTCCCCCTCAATCCCTAAACCGGCGCCTGAGGGTTGGGGTGCTACAAGTGATTTTCGTTTTTTTGCAGAATGTGCAAGTTGAAGTCCTAAAGAAGCAATTTCATGTTTCAGATAACAGCATTGGTTGCTTTAAAAGTGTATATTTTGTCTTTGAAAATTGTTAAGTTTCAGGAAGTAAACCAGCGTTTGAATTGGGCATGACTATTAGTGCTCTTTTGTTCTGTTGGCCAATCAGCTGTATGCTAGACGTAACCTCATGGCTACTTACTGAACCAGCCCTAATCTAGAGCTGACCTTAGCCGAAGATAATTACAACGAGGAAGAATCTCTCGGTCTGGCAGCAGAGGAGCTAGATCGTAAGATATCAGATGTTTTTTCCACAGTTACATTTGACGGGGATATTCCACCATCCGGTCATTGCTTTAGTATAGTCCTTAAAGGGATATTCCACCATCTAGCCATTGCTTTAGTATAGTCCTTAAAGGGATATTCCACCATCCGGTCATTGCTTTAGTATAGTCCTTAAAGGGATATTCCACCATTTGGGGAATTACACTCATTTTCCACCTCCTCTCAACTTAAAAAATTGATTTTTACTTGTCCAGTTCATCCAGCCGTTCTCTGAGTCTGGCGATACCACTTTTAGCTCCAGCCTAGCATAGATCATTGAATCGGATTAGACCATTAGCATCTCGCCCGCTAGCATCACGCTTAAAAGTGACTCAAATTTCCGGTAATTTTCCTATTTAAAACTTGACTCTTCTCAAGTTAGAAAGTGTAATAAGACCAACGGACCCCCCCCCCACACACACACACACACACACACACACTACATAAACTCTCTCTCTCACAAACACACACACACACTACATAAACTCTCTCTCTCACAAACACACACTACATAAACTCTCTCTCTCACAAACACACACACACACTACATAAACTCTCTCTCTCACAAACACACACACACACTACATAAACTCTCTCTCTCACAAACACACACACACACTACATAAACTCTCTCTCTCACAAACACACACTACATAAACTCTCTCTCTCACACAACCCCCCCCCCCCCACACACACACACTACATAAACTCTCTCTCTCACAAACACACACACACACACTACATATACTCTCTCACACACACACACTCACACTACATAAACTCTCTCTCACAAACACTCACACACCCCACACATACACGTATACACAAATACTCTCTCACACACACATACACACAAACAAACACACATGCATAGGCATGAACTACACTCTAGTCCATTAGTCCATTACTACACACACACAAACACACACACACACGCACAAACACACCCACACAAACACACACACACACACACAAACACACACACACACAAACACACACACCTTGACCATCACTGCAGTGTGTCCCTGACTCATTTCCTGACAGAACAACTTGACATTTATATAAGGAATGTCAGCTCTGTCACATTGATTGGGCGAAATTAGGTGATACCAGTGCAGGACATGCACACACACACATGCACACACACACAAGGTGATACCAGTGCAGGACCGCACACACACACATGCACACACACACACACACACATGCACACACACACAAGGTGATACTAGTGCAGGACCGCACACACACACATGCACACACACACACACATGCACACACACACACACACAAGGTGATACCAGTGCAGGACCGCACACACACACACACACACATACAAGGTGATACCAGTGCAGGACCGCAGAGGGACACACACACACACACACACACACACACACACACACACTCTCACACACACATGCACACACTCTCACACACACATGCACACACACACACACACACTCTCACACACATACAGACACACACACATGCACTCACACACACACCTGCTATACACATGTTTACAAACACTATCAGGCAGTGTCAGAATGCCCTCTGCTCTTATGCACACACACACACACACACACACACACCTATGGCAAGCTGATTGAGCATTTATTCAGATATCTTGATATCAGGCATAATCAGTGTTGGGCAAGTTACTTCAAAATCGTAATGTACTATGCATTAATTAGTAATTTGTTACATTATAATATTACTGTCTCTGAATTGTAAGGCATTACACTACTATTGCATTACCTTTAAGTTACTTTCACCAAAATATCTAGAAATATGGATTTGCCATTCTAAATGCAGTTTATTACGCTCAATGCATCTTGCTCTTCCAATGGAGGGAGATGTGGTATAGCATAATGACTGAGCTAGGCTTAAGGCAACAGTAGAATGCAATAGGCGCAGTGCTCATAATGCAATACAAGGAACAATCATAGTCAGAATTTTGTTAAAAACCGACAAAAGGTCAAAGTCTGGTAAATTGTGATAGAAATACTGTAACTTTAAGGCCTAGGCCTACTCATTAAAATCAATAGAGAGCCTACTATATTGTAAATCAAAGCTTAAAGGAACCGTATGTAAGATTGTGGACAAAACGGGTACTACAATCACTTTCAAATTACTGTAGAGCGGTGTATCCCCTTCCCCTCCCCTCCCCTCTGACTGGCAGAGTTGGCAACCGGATGACGAAACACTACTGACTTTGTGATTAGTAGATAGGTGGAGGGTGGCGCATTAGGCCAAAACACAACATGACAACATCAACATCAGTTGAGGGCTGCAACTTCACTTTTTAAATGACAATATCCTGGCCAGACTACTGTTGTCAGTGATATAAGTATTTGAAATGAACATGATTTCTTAATGTCTAGTGACATATCAGGGCAATTTTATGATTAATTGAAATACAATTTTTACATACGGTTCCTTTAATAAAGACATGTCAAGATGGTGGCCTGCTGGCCATTTCGGTGCCCTAAGTGAGTAGCTTTGAGTGAGTGACATTTAAAGGATAACTCAAACACCTAAAGTAAAATAAAAGGCCTATTATTTACAGACCATTAATGTGTATTTTTAAACATTAATTTCTGAAGAAATGCTGTTTTACTTATAAATGGTGCACTGTCACTTTAAGAGCATTGATCTTTACATTGTCATAATGCCCTTTTGCCAGCTCTTGTTTACAAGCCTTATTTGTTTGAGTTACATTGATAGCACAATATTAACAATAATATGCACAATGTTAAACCTTCATTGCTTTGGAAATGGAAGTATGCAATGACATGTTGCTTCACATTTCGTTTTGCGAATACAAGTGAATTATGAGCCTGGTATCCACCTAGCTATCAATGGAATGCGTTTCAGTCGACTCAGCATATCATGTGCTTCGTGTAGCCTAAATGTTTGGAAAACGAATGATTGAAGACCCACCAATTCTAGTACTACGTGGTGATTGAGAGAACCCAAAAGGTATCAAACTTGCATGTAACATCGTGTTAGTGCATTTTGACATTGTACACGTTATTGATTGATTGAAGTGTGAAACGCAGTTTGCAGTAAAGCTACTATTCATTGGTTACATTTGGGTGCCCCCTCTGTCCTTTGGTGCCCAACGCAAAGTGTGTGATGCGCGTGGTGGGAGCGGTGGCACTGCCAGGCTACACAATCTTTTTCTGCATTTCTATTCCTTTATTCTCTTCAATTTAAGTTCACAGCACAAAGCTGACATGCACAACACCATAGTTTGTGTTTTATCAAGAATCAAAAAGATTAGCGTGGCACTACTTTAGATGTTTCATTAATTTACTTGTGCTATTTCGCGAGCTGAGAGATGTTTCGGTTTCGCACACAAAGTGCACTAACTATTATGTTCTTCATAACCTTGTCTCTGACAAGCTGAAAATAATGAGCGTAGGGTTATGTCCATCCCGCAAATAGAGTCCGCCTGCGAGTCTGCTGCAGCCACAGTCATATTCAACCAGTATCAGGAGATAACGTTCTACTATTCTACATATAAACTAGTGATGGCAATTTCCATTCGACTAGTTAACTAGTGAGGTGCAAAAAGTGTCACTAGTTTACTAGTGTGCTCCAAAACACCCACTAGTTAACTAGTGAAGGCTATTTCAGCCCCACTAGTTAACTAGTGAGATGCCAAAATGGTCACTTGTTAACATGTAAAGGCAAAAATACCCTCTAGTTTACTAGTGAGGGTGTTGTGGGCCTTACTAGTTAACTAGTGGCATGTATATATTGTTCACTAGTTAACTAGTTACACCTAAAAAGAGAAACAAGCTGACCGTTTTTGTCCACTAGTTAACTAGTGGAACAATTGAAGTCTCACTAGTTTGCATGTGTGGCAGTGAAGCAGCTCACTAGTTAACTAGTGCCTGAAACGGCTATTATGCAAATTCTAATGAGAGGGTGGGTAGAAGACTCCTATTGGGTATTATGTAAGAATCCCACCCAGTCTAAATGTAAATTTACTTTTAATAGCCTCGCGATCAGGTCCTGATGGGTGCCCCTAGTGGCTAAAGCGACACACTGCTCTGCAACGG
>NW_027468640.1:971196-973696 GCF_046254945.1 Alosa pseudoharengus | reverse complement strand
CGCACACCACACACACGCACGCACACACACATACTACTAACCCTAACCCTAACCCTGCTCGCACACCACACACACGTACACTTCACACCACACGCACGCTCGCACACCACACACGCGCACGCACGCACACCACACATGCATGCTCGCACACCACACGCACGCTCGCACACCACACGCACGCTCCCACACCACACACACACACACGCGCGCACACCACATACACACGTGTGCACGCATGCACACCACACACACACACGTGCACGCACACCACACACACACACACACACACAGTGATGTAGTGGAGTCTAAATGCAAGTAAACGCAGGTTATCCACCTCTGAAATTTCAGAAATAGTTGATCCACCGGTCAAAACAGTTTATTCACTGTATTATCCACATTCACACTATGGACACACATCAACAAACCATTTAATACCACTGGTATTGTTGTAAACATTGGACGATAACCTCAACCACATACACACACACACACACACACACACATTGGACGATAACCTCCACCACATACACACACACACACACACACACACACACATTGGACGATAACCTCCACCACATACACACACACACACACACACACACACACACACACACTGGACGATAACCTCCACCATCACCAAACATTACAAATCCGGAACCGCATGAAGCACCTTACCGTGATCACAGAATTCTTATTTTACCACCACATCCCTGCACACACACACACACACATATACACCTCTTATTTTACCACTACACCCCTACACACACATACTGCACGCATGCACACACACACACACACACATACACACACCGTGAGGCTCAGCTGAAGACTGCAAACCTCCCTCACTTCCCATCTCCCTCCATCTCTCTCTCCATCCCTCCCTCCATCTCTCTCTCTTCATCTCTCTCTCCATCCCTCCCTCCATCTCTCTAAACATCTCTCTCTCCATCTCTCTCTAAACATCTCTCTAAACATCTCTCTCTCCATCTCTGGGCCGATGTGTTGATATCTTCATTGGTGATATTTTGCCAGTAGACGCTCCCCCTCCCCCTCACACACACACACACACACACACACACACACAAGATATGGGTATGAGACACACACACACACACAGACACACACACACAAGATATGGGTATGAGACACACACACACACACACAGACACACACACACAAGATATGGGTATGAGAGACACACACACACACACACACACAAGATATGGGTATGAGACACACACACACACAGACACACACACACAAGATATGGGTATGAGACACACACACACACACACAAGATATGGGTATGAGACACACACACACACACACACAAGATATGGGTATGAGACACACACACACACACACATAAGATATGGGTATGACACACACACACAGACACACACACACAAGATATGGGTATGACACACACACACACACACACACACATAAGATATGGGTATGACACACACACACAGACACACACACACAAGATATGGGTATGACACACACACACACACACAAGATATGGGTATGACACACAGACACACACACAAGATATGGGTATGAGACACACACACACACACACACACACACACACACATAAGATATGGGTATGACACACACACACACACACACACACACAAGATATGGGTATGAGACACACACACACACACACACACACACACACACATAAGATATGGGTATGACACACACACACACACACACACACACAAGATATGGGTATGAGACACACACACACACACACAGACACACACACACAAGATATGGGTATGAGACACACACACACACACACACAAGATATGGGTATGAGACACACACACACACACACACACACACAAGATATGGGTATGAGACACACACACACACACAAGATATGGGTATGAGACACACACACACACACACATAAGATATGGGTATGACACACACACACAGACACACACACACAAGATATGGGTATGACACACACACACATAAGATATGGGTATGACACACACACACAGACACACACACACACAAGATATGGGTATGAGACACACACACACACACACACACACATAAGATATGTATGGTATAAAATTCTCGCCAAAAGTTTTCTGTACCTGTACCAACGTTTTGTGCTTGTAAGAATATTTTGTGCTCGTAAAAATGATTTGTGTGTACATGTAAAAATAATTTGTATCTGTAAAAATATTTTGTGCATGTAAAAATGGTTTGAACATCTTCAAATCCGTTTTGTCACTGTGTAGAAAAAATGTTTGTGAATTTGCGAACGATTTTTGCACGCACGGATTTTCCATTTGCAAGTGCGCATCTGTTTTCTACAGACATGAAACAGATCTACGGGTACGAAGCGAATTTACAAGTACAAAACTTTTTTACAAATTTTCCCAAAACAGCCAATCACAGCACTGCTTACTGAACGGCCAGTCAGCCGATCAGCTCGCTTCTTTAATTTCTGAAACGCTGGACATAGAAA
>NW_027468640.1:958696-963696 GCF_046254945.1 Alosa pseudoharengus | reverse complement strand
ATATTTAGTATATTCTTTATCTTCTACTGTCCTTATTGCTTAGTTGTGTTTTAAGCAATACTTTTAATGACTTTTCCTGCTGTTAGTGAATGTGTGTGTGTGTTGTCTGTATGCTACTGAGACCTTGAATT
The DNA here is from genome assembly GCF_046254945.1 of Alosa pseudoharengus. Classification (NCBI taxonomy): domain Eukaryota; kingdom Metazoa; phylum Chordata; class Actinopteri; order Clupeiformes; family Clupeidae; genus Alosa; species Alosa pseudoharengus. Next base: position 963,565 of record NW_027468640.1, on the reverse strand, counting down.
TCCCCTGGGGATCAATAAAGTATCTATCTATCTATATCTATCTATGTTACTATAATCATAATATCACATTTTATACAGTATCTATAGTGGCTGGTGAGTTAAGTGGCTTTTCTTTCAGGGGGGAAAAGCTCAGACTAAACCTACGCCCTTGTGTTCGCATAGTTTACTGAAAAGGAAGGTTTTGGACAACTCACTCCTTGACTGGCAAGATGGCGGCTAGCAGAAAAAGCAAGTGAGTTGTTCAAAACCTTTCTTTTAGTAAACTCTGTGTACACCAACAATGTTCTCAATGCTCGAGTTCATGTGTAGAGACACTGATGATACTTCGATCAAAGTTTCATGTTGTGTCGAGCCTTCTTTTTTTGATTTTGATTCATAAAAACACCCTAGGATGCATTTTGGTGACGGTGACAATTGCAGCAGGTGGCCTGAACACCTGGCACAAGATTCTAATTGCTTAATGGCCCAATTATGATGTCATAATGGCCAATGGAAAGTCTATGTGAAAAAAAATAAGCTTGTTTTTTTTAATATCTCAAAAAGTATAAAGTTTACAAATATGAAAAGCTATAGTTCAAGACAAAAAGCGTACGGAAAAGTGGTCAGCGGAATAAGAAAAAGAAGCAGCATCCTAGGAAGAACAGAACAGGGCATGTTCCTGTGCTGTAATAACATCAAAAGACTTGTTTTGACCTCCGTGACTCCAGCAGTGTCTCCGTCACATGGCGTGAAGATGAGCAGAACATAGTGCCTCCTGCTGGCTTAACCAATCATATCGCCAGAAAGCCTATGATGTGCATTTATGAGGAAGTTTTCATTAATAAAATCGGTTGGGTTGGGGCATGGCGGAGTTATTAGACAGAATGCCATCAGTACTGGAGTATCGGAATTAGAATGGGCCAGCATGGGTTAGAATTAGGGGCAACCGTGGCCTACTGGTTAGCGCTTCGGACTTGTGACCGGAGGGTTGCCGGTTTGAACCCCGACCAGTAGAAAGCGGCTGAAGGCTGAAGTGCCCTTGAGCAAGGCACTTAACCCCTCACTGCTCCCCGAGCGCCGCTGTTGTTGCAGGCAGCTCACTGCGCCGGGATTAGTGTGTGCTTCACCTCACTGTGTGTTCACTGTGTGCTGAGTGTGTTTCACTAATTCACGGATTGGGATAAATGCAGAGACCAAATTTCCCTCAAGGGATCAAAAGAGTATATGAAGGGTTCAGATGCAAAAGCCTCTAAATGTCACCTATGTCAAAAATGAGATAAAGATGGTGAGGGGATGCTCTCCACACATAGTAGGCCTATACGTTAATCAAATAATTTAACTTCTAAACCCACTAAATACCACTCTCTTCCTGGTCTGAAATATCGATTTATAGGCAAAAACCTATAGGAGCCTGAATTTAAATGCTCATTTAAAAGAAAAGTGGTCAGATGGATTTAGAGGGTTTTGCATCTGAACTCTTCATATATACTTATACTTAGAATGCCCAGCATGGGTTAGAATAGAATGCCCAGCATGGGTTAGAATGGCCAGCATGGGTTAGAATGGGCCAGCGTGGGTTAGAATGTCATCAGTACTGGAGTATCGACATTAGAATGGGCCAGCATGAGTTAGAATGCCCAGCATGGGTTAGAATAGAATGCCCAGCATGGGTTAGAATGCCCAACATGGGTTAGAATAGAATGCTCAGCATGGGTTAGAATGCCCAGCATGGGTTAGAATGCCCAGCATGGGTTAGAATGCCCACATTGCCCAGCATGGGTTAGAATGGGCCAGCATGGGTTAGAATGCCCAGCATGGGTTAGAATGGGCCAGCATGGGTTAGAATGCCCAGCATGGGTGAGAATGCCATCAGTACTGGAGTATCGACATTAGAATGGGCCAGCATGAGTTAGAATGCCCAGCATGTCCATGTATGCAGATGGTGGTACAATCTGGAGGAGACAGGACATATTTTAATCTGAAGGAGACAGGACATATTTTAATCTGAAGGAGACAGGACATATTTTAATCTGGCGGAAACAGGACATATTTTTCTTTTTTTGTTTCAGGATGTTCTGATGTCCTGGCACATGACCATGTTTGAATAATGCATTTTTTTCTGTGTTTGCTGATGCAAATACAATGTTCAAATTTGTGTGTGTTTGTGTGTGTGAGAGAGAGATAAATAAAATGTCACAGCACTGTGAGCACAAGGCATTTTTTTGCTGCCTGAGTTTGTGTGTGTGTGTGAGTGTGTGTGTGTGTATGTGTGTGTATGTGTGTGTGGGTTTTCACTGCCAATTAATTGCTTGGCATGGTTACAACTGCCAAGCAGCCAAATGCAGAAGGCTAGAGGATCACAGTAAGGCCACATACACAGTGTAGGGTCATACACTATGCATCACTCTAGAGAGAATTCAGTGTGTGTGTGTGTGTGGTAAGGTAACCTGTGTGTGTGTGTGGTAAGGTAACCGGTGTGTGTGTGTGTGTGTGTGGTAAGGTAACCTGTTTGTGTGTATAGTATATAAGTATAAGTATATATACTCTTTTGATCCCGTGAGGGAAATTTGGTCTCTGCATTTATCCCAATCCGTGAATTAGTGAAACACACTCAGCACACAGTGTACACACAGTGAGGTAAAGCACACACTAATCCCGGCACAGTGAGCTGCCTGCAACAACAGCGGCGCTCGGGGAGCAGTGAGGGGTTAGGTGCCTTGCTCAAGGGCACTTCAGCCATGCCTACTGGTCGGGGTTCGAACCGGCAACCCTCCGGTTACAAGTCCGAAGCGCTAACCAGTAGGACACAGCTGCCCCCACACACCTGTGTGTGTGTGTGTGTGTGTGTGTGTGTGTGTGTGTGTGTGTGTGTGTGTGTGTGTGTGTGTGTGTGTGTGTGTGTGTGTGTGTGTGTGTGTGTGTGTGTGTGTGTGTGTGTGTGTGTGTGTGTGTGTGTGTGTGTGTGTGTGTGTGTGTGTGTGTGGTATTCTATGAATGACAGCGTCCACACATAAACTATAACCATGACAACATGAAGAACAGCATCGTATCGTTGGAGATCACGTGTGTATGTACTGTATGTGTGTGTGTGAGAGAGAGTGTGTGTGTGAGAGAGTGTGTGTGTGTATGTGTGTGTGAGAGAGAGAGTGTGTGTGTGAGAGAGTGTGTGAGTGTGTGTGTGTGAGAGATAGTATGTGTGTGTATGTGTGTGTATGTGAGAGAGTGTGTGTGTGTATGTGTGTGTATGTGAGAGAGTGTGTGTGTTTGTGTGTGTATATGTGTGTGTATGTGAGAGAGTATGAGGGGCCGTCTAGGCCTTAATTCATACTTGGTCTTACACACACTATCATAATCTTGCACATACACCACTATACTCATGCACACTCACTATTATAGTCATTTTACATGTATGTATGAGAGGGTATAGTCGTGTATGTGAGAGAGTATAGTAGTGTATGTGAAGGAGTATAGTAGTGAATGTGAGAGAGTATAGTAGTGTATGTGAGAGAGTAAAGAGTATAGTAGTGTATGTGAGAGAGTATAGTAGTGTATGTGAGAGAGTATAGTAGTGAATGTGAGAGAGTATAGTAGTGTATGTGAGAGAGTAAAGAGTATAAGTAAAGTTTTGCATGAAACGGAAGGAGTTTGATTTCTCAGTTCCTGATTGGTTTGTCAATGTCACTTCTCTCTAGCTAGCCAATTAAAATCAAGGAAGGGGCGGGACCTACACTGTCAACAATGTTCGTGGTTCGTGTAGACATAGTGGTCGAGGAAAAAATCAGCCAACTCCTATGTGACTAAATATTAAACTACTACTGCAAACCGAATGCAAATTAGGCTACAAAGACATGAGGGGTGCCTATTCTATTGCCTAGGCTACCAGCTCCTTTTGTCTGGCGAAGTCATATTTTAGTGAACTGAGTCCTGAAAAATTGCTGCGGGACCTAGCATTTACACTGTCAACACAGTTCATATAACGTTAGAGGTGGAGGAAAAAATCAGCCAAGTCCTATGTGACTAAATATTAAACTACTACTGCAAACCGAATGCAAATTACAAAGACACAAGGGGTGACATATTCTATTGTAATGCCAGCTCCTTTTGTCTGGCGAAGTCATATTTTAGTGAACTGAGTACTGAAAGATTGCCATTTCAGTTAGCTAGTTAGTTAGCATTAAGCCAGGCAGCAACGACATGCTGCTGGTAGATAGTTTGGTAACCTAGCAACAATAAACACTTGACCCGCAGCACTCTGAAAGGAGCTTTACTAGATGGAAAGGAGCGCTGTCCGGAGCTCTGTTCTAGAATCTTTGGCTGTCAGTGCAAAAATAGCGATGTGGACACAGGCTCACGAGTCACTGGCAACAGCAGACAAGGTTACCAAAAACGTCTGCCAGCCAAACTGTAATGCATGTTTGGAATGTTGCTGGAATGCTAGCTAACTAGCTAACTGCAATGGCAGCAATCTTTCAGATCTCAGTTCACTAAAATATGACTTCGTCAGACAAAAGAAATCTGGTAGCCTAGGCTATTACAATAGAATAGGCACCCCTCATGTCTTTGTAGCCTAATTTGCATTCGGTTTGCAGTAGTAGTTTAATATTTAGTCACATAGGAGTTGGCTGATTTTTTCCTCGACCACTAGTAGGTCTATACGAACCACGAACATTGTTGACAGTGTAGGTCCCGCCCCTTCCTTGATTTTAATTGGCTAGCTAGAGAGAAGTGACATTGACAAACCAATCAGGAACTGAGAAATCAAACTCCTTCCGTTTCATGCAAACTCCCTTCCGTTTCATGCAAACTCTCTCACACACACCACTATACTCTCTCACATACACCACTATACTCTCTCACATATACTACTATACTCTCTCGCATACACCACTA
>NW_027468640.1:948696-951196 GCF_046254945.1 Alosa pseudoharengus | reverse complement strand
TGGTGGGTCGCTAGGCTGTACGGGCCAGGAGTCCAGATAGGGGGCAGTAATAGGGCAATCGAGGATGGGACTTCAGGTGAGATGGGTGAGAGGAGGCCCAACACACGGATGGTTGATGACTGGTGATGATATACATCACAAGTGAGGTACAGTAAGGGGGAAGAAAGAGAGATGTAGAGTGGGTTAGTATTACTGAAAATCAAAATGGTTAATGTCAATAAGTAATCAGTGGTACTATATATTGTTACAGTATACCATGGTGGGAATAGGCAAGAGAGGGAGAGTTGAGAGAGAGAGGAGGGCGGGGGGTTGTACGGCGTGGCACATGAAAAGTCCATGACAGCACTATGCTATGGCAACATAACTAAGGCATGGTGACAGCACTATGCTATGGCAGCATAACTAAGGCATGGTGAGGGGTAGTCAGCACCAGCGCAGGTATGGTCAGTGACCACCATCGCACGCGCGACTGGGGTGCCAGTCACACGAGGACTCAGCAGGGTGGTCCATTCCAAAAAACCCTGAGGTGGGTGAAGTTCCACACCGCACCATACCTAACTATGGGAGGCAGTAAAGAGGTATGTTTTAAGTCTAGACTTAAAAATAGGGAGGGTGTCTGCTAATCGAATTGAGGTAGGAAGATTATTCCAGAGGAGGGGTGCGCGATAGCTGAAAGCTCTGCCTCCTACTGTAGTTTTTGAAATTCTTGGAATTACAAGAAGGCCAGTATTCTGTGATCGTAGCGGTCCGGGTGGGTTATATGGGACTAGGAGATCTTTAATATATTCTGGTGCCTGGCCATTAATGGCTTTGTATGTTAGAAGTAATATTTTGAAGTCAATGCGACTTCTAACAGGCAGCCAGTGTAGAGATGCCAGGATAGGGGAAATATGTTCATATTTTTTAGTTCTAGTGAGTGTGCGAGCAGCTGCATTTTGTATAAGCTGTAAGCTCTTTAGACAGGTGTTATTGCAGCCAGCGTATAGAGCATTGCAATAATCACACTGCAAAAAATTAAATCTAACCAAGTGTTATTAGTCTTATATTAAGATTAAAAAATCTATTTGGTATTGTTTTTAGTATGAAAAGACTTACCTAGCGCCCTCTCAAAAGAACATTTTGACTTAATTTAAGAAGACTTTGACTTATTTTAAGGAGTCTTATCGAGACAAATTTGGTCTTGGTCTTGGTCAATTGTAACTCCTAGATTTTTAACACATGTGGATGAGGATAGTTGAAGATCAGTAAATGTAGCCTGTGATGAGGATAGGATATCCCTCGTCTTTTTAGGACCTAAAACCATGACTTCTGTTTTATCGGAGTTCAAAAGCAGGAAATTGTTTGTCATCCATGTCTTTATGTCTCGTATACATGTGTCAAGTTTGGCTAACGGAGTCAATTCGTCAGTTTTTATGGAAAGGTATAGTTGTGTATCGTCTGCACACTGCAAAAACTGCTTATCTAACAAAATCTAACAGTAAAAGTGTTATTAATCTTATATCAAGATAAAAAAAAATAGTTGGTATTGTTTTCAGTATAAAGAGACTTACCTATCGCTTTCTTGTGAAAACATTTGACTTAATTAAAAAAAAGATTGACTTATTTTAAGACATCTCATCCTGAAAACAAGATAATTTGTCTGCCAGTGCGTTGAGCAAATTTGTCTTGATAAGACTCCTTAAAATAAGTCAAAGTCTTCTTAAATTAAGTCAAAATGTTCTTTTGAGAGGGCGCTAGGTAAGTCTTTTCATACTAAAAACAATACCAAATAGATTTTTTAATCTTAATATAAGATTAATAACACTTGGTTAGAATTCTTTTTTTGCAGTGCATAAGAATGAAATTTAATGCCATGTTTCCTAATTTCTGAGCCTAGAGGAAGCATATAGAGAGAAAATAACAGGGGCCCTAGTACTGAGCCTTGAGGCACCCCATATTTTACCATAGTCTGGCTAGATGGTTTATTGTGAACCTGTACAAATTGTCTGCGGTTAGAAAGGTATGATCTAAACCAAGTGAGTGCTGAGTCTTTAATGCCTATCGAATGTTCAAGCTTGTGGAGTAGTATGTTGTGGTCTATGGTGTCAAAGGCAGCACTGAGGTCCAGGAGGACCAATAGTGATATATGTCCATTATCGGCAGTGATGAGGAGGTCATTAAAAACTTTAACTAAGGCTGATTCAGTACTGTGGTGAGCTCTGAAACCAGACTGATATAATTCTTGGATTTTATTCATATGCAAGAAGGTACCAATTTGTTTCAACACTATTTTTTCTAGTATTTTTGACAAAAAAGGGAGATTAGATATAGGCCTATAGTTGGCCAGGTGGTTAGGGTCAAGGGTAGGTTTTTTGAGGGATGGCTTAATGACAGATAACTTAAACGACTGTGGTACATGGCCTGATAGCAGTGAGTTATTTATAATCTGGAGCAAAGCATTATCCAAGAAAGGGAGAGCAGTCTTCAGAAGATGGGTAGGAATAGGATCTAGTAAACTAGT
>NW_027468640.1:796196-943696 GCF_046254945.1 Alosa pseudoharengus | reverse complement strand
GGCAGCACCAGGACCCAGCGGCAGCAAGGACCCAGCGGCAGCAAGGCCATGACCCTATCCACTGGACAGCACCAGACGATGACCCTATCCACTGGACAGTGGCTCACATCTGCAGCACTCTCCATTCCCACTTTCCGCTCCACACCTCGCGAACCGGGCACACCGACAGCACTTTCCGGCACCTTCCCGCCGACTTTCTTCCCGCCGCATCTCCGCCGTAGTTCCGGATCCGACCCCACTCCTCCAGACGGATCCGGTAGCGACCGCGTCGCTACTCCCTCCACCCCTTCTTTCCCTCCCCCATCCACCTCCCCTAGCCAGGACTCGGTCCAGGGCTGCCCCTCTTCCAGTCGTTCCGGCGACTGCTCTCTCCCTCCCCCCTTTACCCCTCCCCTTTCCATTCCGGGAGCCACGTCTGTACAGCACGCCTCAACTCACCAAGCGTCAGCTCGAAGATTCACCTCGCTAGCTCCCCATCTCTCTTACGAGCTAGCGAGCACCTGGTCTCAGCCGGCGCCGATAGCGACCGCATCGCTACTCCCCCCAACCCTCTTCCCTTCCCCGTCCCATTTCCCACGACCCTGTCCCAGGTTGCTCCACTTCCGGTCGCGTCAACGACCGCTCCCTCCCTCCCCCCTTTTCCCCCTTCCCATCTCTTCCCCGGCTCCGCGCTAGACCAGCCCGCCGCAGCGGGTCATCAGCATTCAGCGAGTGCTTGGGATCACGACGTGCAAAACTATTCTTTAGCCACAGCACAGGCCCTGCCACCGCCTCCTCACGCTGCAGCATTCAAACCACCACCAGTTACAGCGTCCACCAGGAACCTCATTTTGTCAGGCGCAGACGTAGACCTTTCTACCATTCTTCCCTCCCTTCCTATTCCCTCTCATAACCGGGATTTAGTGTGCGGCGAACTGGTTTTGTCTTTAAAACATTCTGGCCCAGCAGCATCGTCGTTCCCCACATGTAGTTTACAAACTACATGGTCTGTTCCGTGTTCCCCAGCCGACGCAAAGAGCTAAATGATCATCATCGCCGGCCTAGCCGTGTCCTACGGGGGAGCCCATTTTTATACGTACCACCCTCTGTTTTCAGCAAAATGCGCCGCCAGAGTCGGCCTCTGGAACCAAAACCCCTACTGGGGCGCGCTCGATGCTACGGCAGGAGAAGCCAGGGAAGAGCATTTCTGGAAAGGTCGAGAAATCTGCCGAAGATTTAACTTTTCTCAGTGCCGCCAATCCTCCTGCCGTTACCTCCACGTTTGCAGCTACTGCGCAGGCGCCCATGCCAAGTCAGTCTGTTCCGCACTCAAGAATATAAATAAAAAGTTTAAAAAGTACCTCTCTACTCCAATCATTGTTCCTGCTCTCCATTCAGAACGTCAGTCCAATCCAAATAGGGAATTTTGTGACTATTTGACTTCGGGGATGACGCACGGGTTCCATCCAGGTGTTTTAGCAAGACCTACAGAGTCTTTCGTTTGTAAAAACCTACAATCCGCCATAAAAGATCCGGAGGTGGTCACCTCACTCCTAAGCAAAGAGGTCGAATCTGGTTTTATGATCGGTCCATTCACTAAGCCTCCATTCCCAGTCTACAGGATCAACCCCATAGGCGTAGCTACGCGCAAATACTCGGGGGAAAAGAGACTAATCATCGACCTTTCAGCTCCACACAACAGCACCACTCCCAGCATTAACAGTTTGATTCCACTAGAAGAGTTTTCGCTGCACTACCACTCTGTCGACGATGCTATCGCTCTGATTAAAAAGGCAGGTAGACGTTGCTGGCTAGCTAAAGCGGACATCACCTCAGCCTTCAAAGTCATGCCCATTAACCCATTTACTCCTAAAATGCCTGCTAAAAACGCCTATAGAATCCTATGGCATTCTAGACTAAATAACCTTATTTCCTGAGGGTTTTCTGAAAACATCCTAAAAATTGTCAACGTCTACCAAAATGTAATATCTAAGCCTCTGTAGCACCTAGTAACATGAAATAAAAAGCATGCTGCGCTACACAGCATCCAGCATGAGGGTCAATGTTGCGCTACGCAGCATCCAGCGGGAGGGTCAATGTTGCGTCATGCAGCATCCAGCGCGAATGGGTTAATCTCGAATTCTGGCACCTCTTCGGAGTCAAATGGCATAAGAGATACTATTTCGCAGTTTCACCTTCGGCTGCCGCAGCAGTCCCAACATTTTTGATACGCTATCAGAAGCCCTGTGCTGGATTCTCCAAAATAATTATAAGCTCCCATTTCTTGTTCATCTTCTGGATGACTTTCTCGTAGTTATCCCCCATTCCTACCCACCGGCCCTAGGCATTTCTACGCTAATTGACGTGTTCAACAAACTGGGAGTCCCACTCACAGACGAGAAGATGTGCGGTCCCTCATCCAGACTCGAATACCTCGGCATCATTTTAGATACCGAAGAATTCTCTTCATCTCTCCCAAAAGAGAAAAAAGACAGAATCTCTTTACTGTTGAACGAGTTTATAACCTCACCATCTCACACCAAACAAGAAGTCCCCTCCCATTCTCCAGGGCCGCCCTTTCATCTCGCATAAACTGCGCCTCAGCAACCCCATCTCTCGAAGACGTTGTATCTCTAGATGCCCAGTGTCTGGCCGATCTCAAACTCTGGAGGATGTTTTTAGACGAATGGAATGGTCTGTGCATGTTCTACGACGACTGCCAATCATCCCCAGAAGACCTCCAATTGTACACTGACGCAGCCCCCTCAATAGGCTTCGGAGGCTTTTTCAAAGGGCGCTGGTTTGCATCCCCGTGGCCACTAGAGTTCAGAGAGCTAACAACTGAAAACGAATCGTCAACCGTGTTCGAACTCTACCCCGTACTCATCGCGGCCCTACTCTGGGGGAAGGAGTGGACCTCCAAGAGTGTGCTAATCCACAGCGACAACGAAGCTGTAGTGCACCTCATTAATAACTCGCGCTCAAAATCTCCTGCGCTATTCCCTCCTCTTCCTATAAACCACCCCCTCAGCTATCTTCAGCCCATCACGGCCGACCTAGCCCTTCAAGCCCTCGCACTCAGGACCATGCAGTCCTACTGGACTGCTTGCTCTTGCTTCAAACAGTTCCACGCAAAGCACTCACTACCATTTCCCAGTTTCGATGCAGTCACCATATCATCATTTATCACCTACGCCCACAATACACTCATGAAACAAAGTCTCCTCCATTAGAGTCTACCTAGCTGGCATTCATTTGTTCTACAAACTCCTCCACGGCTCCGAATGCCCTACCTTCTCCGACACCAGGATAGGCTTGTTAATTAAAAGTATCCGTAGGCAACAGCCAGTCCCCCAAGACTCCCGCCTTCCCATTACCTCAAGCATTCTCGTCACCTGCCTCGCTACCCTTCGCAAAGGGTTCATGTCATCGCATTCCGATTTCACCCTCTCCGTTATGTTTCTACTGGCCTTTTTTGGGCTGCTGAGATGTAGTGAGTTTACGTGCCCTTCGTCCCTCTTCATTCCCGATGTCCAGCCGTGCATCGCAGACCTAGAGCAGCTAGACCAAGACACCATTAGATTTACCATCAAACAGAGTAAAACCAGTTCCGAAAAGGACACTCCATATTCATTTTTAACTCCGCCTCAGATCTTCAGCCTTTCCAATACCTATCTCACTACATCTCATATCGGTCAGCTCAAGCTTCATCTACTAGCCCGCTCTTCGCGTCAGACGAAGGGCTACTCATCACTCGCCACAGGTTCCAGTCACTCTTAAAAATCATTCTAGTCAAATCTGGTTTTCCCGCAGATCGCTACTCCGCACACTCCTTCAGGATAGGAGCTGCAACAACAGCTGCGCTCAACAGCTTATCGGAGCAACAAATTAAAATACTGGGCCGTTGGTCCTCGGAGGCCTACCAGTCTTACATCCGCTCCAACCTAGCGGATTTACGACTCGCTCAGCAAGCACTTACGTAGTTGGTAGCGGCCTTTCTCTGTGATCTTTTGGGGTCCAAGCGGCCATCGCTCTATCGTGATCTCTGCTCCAGGCACTCCAGGACCACGGCCAGCTACCTTGCCAAACACGCACTTCTCCCATACGCTCTAGTCTAGCTCAAGCAATCATACCGAATGGCGAACTAGTGAAGTGTGTGTGTGTGTGTTGAGATTGTGTTGCCTGTCGCCGGGGGTAAATGGTGTGAGAGGATGCTCAGAGAAATGTATTTTGTTAAAAAGCTTCATTAATCTAACACACACACTCCTACACACACACATACACACACACACACACACACATTCATACACACGCTCACACATGCACACACACACATGCACACACACACACACTCAAACACACACACTCTCTCACACACACACACACACACACACACACGTTAATCCAATGCTGCCGGGTAATGAAACTACAGGGAATCACCAAATGCATAAATAATGGATAAACACTCCATGTTCATTAGCAGCGCAGGGCAAAAGCCCATGTGGACTGAGATCAGTCTGTGTGTGTGTGTGTGTGTGTGTGTGTGAGTGTGTGTATGTGTGTGAGTGTGTGTGAGTGTGCGTGTGTGTGTGTCTGTGTGTGCGTGTGTGCGTGAGTGTGTGTGAGTGTGTGTGTGTGCGTGTGTGTGTGAGTGTGTGTTTGTCTGTGTGTGCGTGTGTGTGAGAGTGTGAGTGAGACAGAGAGAGAGTGAGACAGAGAGAGAGTGTGTGTGTGTGAGAGAGATAGTGTGTGTATGTGTGTTTGTATGTATGTGAGAGAGATAGAGAGAGAGTGTGTGTGTGAGAGAGAGCGAGCGAGAGTGAGTGTGTATGTGAGAGAGAGTGTTTGTGTGTATGCATGTGTGTGTGTTTGTGTTGATGCCTATCAGCATTAGCACTAACTTTATCTCTGGTATCTGTTACGTTAAGGTTATTGCTGATTCAGGAGACAATGATGACACCAGGTTCAAGCATGAGTCGTTTACTTTAGAACTCCCGAAACTTTCTGTGTGCCCCCCAACAGGGGTCCGTGTACAACCAAGCACGTCACATGTAAACCCTGTTTACAGAACAGTATCAGACCCCTCTCCACACACACACACACGCCGGGGAGTATCATCTCACACACACACACACACACACACTGGGGAGTATCATCTCTAAATGAATGAATGTCTTAAAGGCATCAGCAGCAGAAACACTAATGACAAATCTGACTTTGAAGCCCATTTTAGTTATTAACATCAGATACAACACAATGGAAAATATGTTATCAAAACACACACACTCAACACACTCACACAATGGTAAATCGGTAATTAAAACCTACAAACACTCACACACACACACACAAGGTCGTGCACAGACATTTTGAGGGGGCATTGAAAAAACACCATGGTGTAAACATGGACTGCATGGTTCAACAACGATGTCCAAACACCATGGTGTACAAATGGACTGGTTCAACAACGACGTCCAAATCAGCATTAGCACTAACTTTATCTCTGGTATCTGTTACGTTAAGGTTATTGCTGATTCAGGAGACAATGATGACACCAGGTTCAAGCATGAGTCGTTTACTTTAGAACTCCCGAAACTTTCTGTGTGCCCCCCAACAGGGGTCCGTGTACAACCAAGCACGTCACATGTAAACCCTGTTTACAGAACAGTATCAGACCCCTCTCCACACACACACACACGCCGGGGAGTATCATCTCACACACACACACACACACACACTGGGGAGTATCATCTCTAAATGAATGAATGTCTTAAAGGCATCAGCAGCAGAAACACTAATGACAAATCTGACTTTGAAGCCCATTTTAGTTATTAACATCAGATACAACACAATGGAAAATATGTTATCAAAACACACACACTCAACACACTCACACAATGGTAAATCGGTAATTAAAACCTACAAACACTCACACACACACACACAAGGTCGTGCACAGACATTTTGAGGGGGCATTGAAAAAACACCATGGTGTAAACATGGACTGCATGGTTCAACAACGATGTCCAAACACCATGGTGTACAAATGGACTGGTTCAACAACGACGTCCAAACACCATGGTGTACAAATGGACTGGTTCAACAACGACGTCCAAACACCATGGTGTACAAATGGCTCAACAATGACGTCTAAACACTATGGTGTACAAATGGCTCAACAACGACGTCCAAACACCTTTTCCCTACAGTACTTCACCAGCCTTTAGATACACACACAAATAGGGACAAAACCTATGGCTTAAAATTATCGTGTAACCGCATGGTGATCACCTTTATGAACATGTACAGCTGGCAGTAAGTGTTAAGTGTCAACACTAACCAGGCTAATAAACAAACCATGCTACAGTAACGCTAACTAGGCTTAAAAAATAAACCATGCTACAGTAACGCTAACCAGGCTAATAAACACACCATGCTACAGTGAGTAACGCTAACCAGGCTAATAAACACACCATGCTACAGTGAGTAACGCTAACCAGGCTAATAAATAAACCATGCTACAGTGAGTAACGCTAACCAGGCTAATAAACACACCATGCTACAGTGTCAAAGTCAAAGATCAAAGTCTGCTTTATTGTCAATTTCTTCACATGTCAAGACATACAAAGAGATCGAAATTCCGTTTCCTACTATCCCACGGTGGAGACCAGACATATTTTACCAATTAGGTCCACAGACAAACATAACATTGAAGTAAACAATATAAAAAGTAAAAATAAGAAGGCACATACAATGAAGAAAATATAGCTGCAAGCAGCAATGAGGGGGCCAAGCAGCATAGGCCGGAGTAGCCACGGCGACAAGATAGAACTCAGACACCCGCGATCAACACTTTCAACAAGTGTCACATCAAAACATAACTGACTTTGTTGGGCTGAAACAGGGCTGAGTATTGCTTCCGCCTCCGCCAGCCAGCCCCCCCCCACCTAATCACCCCTGCCCGTCCCACCCTGTCCCACCCCTCCCTGCCGTTGCATGCATGCATTAGAATGAACTGGATGGAACATGTTGTCATCAGTTTCACATCAAAAAATAAAAGATCGATAAAACACATCAGCAACTACAGATCAAAATGCAATATTGCTAATTACAGCGCCCCCTACAGGTCAAAGGTCACCAAATGTTTTGTGCGTCCTCCTAATGGGGTCATGAATCTATGTAGTAAGTTTGGTTATGATACATAGTAGGGTTGATGAGATATGAGCTTATTTCCTGTTTGGCGGCTTCGCCACCAATTTTGATTGGCTGTTACGGAAGACTACTTTTGTCAATTGTTCCAGAAAGCAACATATTGATAGGTTATGGTCTGAAGATGGTCTGTGCCAATTTTGGTGAAGATCAGATGAAATTTGTGACCTGTGAAAACTTTTTGATGTTTTTGATTAAATCCAATATGGCGGCCGAATCAATTATGATGACATCACAAGTTGGCCTGGGTTGGCCTAAGGACCTCCAACAGTATTACCTGAAACCACTAGTGCATTTTAATTCTAAGCACAACAGCAGCTACAGGCCAAAAGGCATGTTTCTTAATTACAGCACCCCCTAGAGGTCAAAGGTCATCAGATTTCTGGAGCGTCCCCCTGACTGGGTCCTGAGTACATGTACTAAGTTTGGTTATGACAGATGAATGGGTTGCTGAGATATGAGCTCACTTCCTGTTTGGCAGCTTCGCCGCAAATTTTGATTGGCTGTTACGGGCGAACGGTAATACTTCCGAAGACGAAAAGTGATAACTTTTGTGAGGCTTGGTCTGAAGATGATCTGTGTAAAATTTGGTGGGAATCAGAGAAAGTATGTGACCCCTGATACATTTTAAGTGTTTTTGATGAAATCCAAAATGGCGGAAAATCCATCATGGCGGAAAATGACGTCATAGGGTGCGTTGAACTCGGCTTGGTTCAAGGATTCCAACGATACCTGACTTTTGAAAATCGGACCTACGGGTCAAAAGTTACGTGAGTGAACACATTTCCAACTTTGGCCTGTTGGTGGCGCTAGAGGGTTCGAGTTGCCGACATGAAACTTGGTGACATGAATCATGGGACCGTCCCCAATTAGTGTGCCAAATTTCCCAACTTTTACCAGACGGTTCTATGGGCTGCCATTGACTTCCATTGCATATAATAAATATAACCGCAAGCGGTGATTTACGGGGTCCGAGCAAAACGAACATGATGGCATAGCTTTTTAGTTTTACATATGCTTTGATTGTTTGGGCACAATTGTTCAAAAGAAACGTGATCGGATTTCGGTTATCGGATTTCAGTTACCGGATTTCAGCTATCGGATTGGATCAAATCTTGAAAATGGGTTGTTCAAAGGGAAACAAGGATCCTGAAATTGGATTAGATCACATAATCTATTCTTGGTTTTGATCTGGATAAAACCTTCACTTTGTGTCGTTTAAAACTTTTGAGTTGGATTGGAATACATTTGATGAATAAAATTAGGATTACCCTGTGCTGTAACATTATAGTGTGCTAACCTCCACAACCCAACAGTATTCTAACAATACTTGATTCTACAGGACTATTTATTTGTTGTGGATAAGATGAAGGGTTTGATAATGGAAGGCAGTGTTTCCCACAGAATTGAATTGTATTTGTGGTGGTGGGTTCTGTGTCGGAGTCAATAAGATAAACAGCGTATAATTATACAGTTATACTTGCCTTGCACTACCAAAGTCCATATTGACAAGTAGCTGTAATGCTGTAATGTTATAGTGTGCTAACCTCCACAACCCAACAGCATTCTATTCTAGTATGCTAACCTCCACAACCCAACAGTATTTTAACACTAATGCTTCAGGTGGGATTTGAACACTCAACATAAGGATGACCAGTACAAGGCATTATCCCACTAAGCCACTGTCAATCCTACATCTTTGCCAGTCACATTCACATGGTGAAAATGTGTATTGGTAAACACACAACAAGAAAAACTCCAAGCATACATTTGACAATAAAATGAAGGGCTTTCCTAAAAGAGTACACCTGAAAACTTTTTGAAATTCTGGGGCAATTAGACATTTGTAGAGATGAACACTAATGGATGAAATATAAATATGATAGACTTAATGACGAAGGAAAAATAGTAAACAAAGAAGTTCCCCTATATGTCATAGAGTGTGTCGGCATTCTGATTCTTGGCAACTAATGAGTGTGAATGTTGATTGCCTGATGTCATTCAGGTGCTGTTCAATGGTGTGAATCTTCAATAACCAATAGTATTCGAGCTAGAGCTTAAAGCACTACCGGGGATTCGAACCCTCAACCTAACAAACACCAGCACTAGGCATTATACCACTGAGCCACTGACAATCCTACATATTGGGTAGTCACATTCACATGGTAAAAATGTGTGTTGGTAAACACACAAGAAAAACTCCAAGTATATATTTGACAATAAAATGAAGGGCTTTCCTGAAAAAATACACCTGAAAACTTTTGGATATTCTGGGGCAATTAGACATTTATAGAGAAGAACAGTAATGGATGAAATATAAATATGATAGACTTAATGATGAAGAAAAAAATAGTAAAAAAAGAAGTTCCCCTATATGTCATAGAGTGTGTCGGCATTCTGATTCTTGGCAACTAATGAGTGTGAATGTTAATTGTCTGATGTCATTCAGGTGCTGTTCAATAGTGTGAATCTTCAATAACCAATAGCATGTGCATCTTGAGCCTAAAGCTCTAGCAGGATTCGAACTCTCAACCTAACAAACACCGGCACTAGGCATTATCCCACTCTGCCACTGACAATCATACACATTCAGCAGTCACATTCAAATGGTGAAAATGTGTGTTGGTAAACACACAAGAAAAACTCCAAGTATACATTTGACAATAAAATGAAGGGCTTTCCTGAAAGAGTACACCTGAAAACTTTTGGATATTCTGGGGCAATTACACATTTATAGAGAAGAACAGTAATGGATGAAATATAAATATGATAGACTTAATGATGAAGGAAAAATAGTAAACAAAGAAGTTCCCCTATATGTCATAGAGTGTGTCGGCATTCTGATTCTTGGCAACTAATGAGTGTGAATGTTGATTGCCTGATGTCATTCAGGTGCTGTTCAATGGTGTGAATCTTCAATAACCAATAGTATTCGAGCTAGAGCTTAAAGCACTACCAGGGATTCGAACCCTCAACCTAACAAACACCAGCACTAGGCATTATACCACTGAGCCACTGACAATCCTACATATTGGGTAGTCACATTCACATGGTAAAAATGTGTGTTGGTAAACACACAAGAAAAACTCCAAGTATATATTTGACAATAAAATGAAGGGCTTTCCTGAAAAAATACACCTGAAAACTTTTGGATATTCTGGGGCAATTAGACATTTATAGAGAAGAACAGTAATGGATGAAATATAAATATGATAGACTTAATGATGAAGGAAAAATAGTAAACAAAGAAGTTCCCCTATATGTCTTCGAGTGTGTCGGCATTCTGATTCTTGGCAACTAATGAGTGTGAATGTTGATTGCCTGATGTCATTCAGGTGCTGTTCAATAGTGTGAATCTTCAATAACCAATAGCATGTGCATCTTGAGCCTAAAGCTCTAGCAGGATTCGAACTCTCAACCTAAAAAACACCAGCACAAGGCATTATCCCACTGAGCCACTGACAATCATACACATTCAGCAGTCACATTCAAATGGTGAAAATGTGTGTTGGTAAACACACAAGAAAAACTCCAAGTATACATTTGACAATAAAATGAAGGGCTTTCCTGAAAGAGTACACCTGAAAACTTTTGGATATTCTGGGGCAATTAGACATTTGTAGAGAAGAACAGTAATGGATGAAATATAAATACGATAGACTTAATGATGAAGGAAAAATAGTAAACAAAGAAGTTCCCCTATATGCCATAGAGTGTCAGCATTCTGATTCTTGGCAACTAATGAGTGTGAATGTTAATTGCCTGATGTCATTCAGGTGCTGTTCAATGGTGTGAATCTTCAATAACCAATAGCATGTGCATCTTGAGCTTCAAGCTCTAGCAGGATTCGAACTCTCAACCTAACAAACACCAGCACTAGGCATTATCCCACTCAGCCACTGACAATCATACACATTGAGCAGTCACATTCAAATGGTGAAAATGTGTGTTGGCAAACACACAACATCAAGAAAATTCCTAGCATACATTTGACAATAGAATTAAGGGCTTTATAAAAAAGAGTACATATCTGAAAATGTGCACTGTTAATGGTATCCACCTAATGATGGTTGTATGGTTGTTATCCAAGAAAAAAAAATTACTCATATAGGAATATAGGTGATATAGGAGAAATGGGCTGAGTGGTCGAACTTTATTGGCCTATATCTCTGAAATGGAACAACGTATCCAAATTCTTTTGATAACTTTTGTGAGGCTTTATCTAAACATTGTCTGTGAGAATTTTGGTGAAGATTTGATAATTTTTGAAGCCTGTGAAACTTTTTATGATGTTTGGCTTTTCTCTGAAATTGTGGCAAAAGTAAACATTTTTAGAGCATAAGACCAGGGTGAAAAAGATGCATCTGAATGTAGAGATTAATATGATGAAAGAATTTTGAGTCTAGGTGAATCTGGTAAGGAGAAATAAGCGTTTTTGACAAGAGCGCCACCTTTGGGTGCAGTACCCCAAATTTGGGTTATGGGTAGTGGGGGGTACTGGTAACAATACTTGAAAATGTCAAGTTTCTAGGACTTACGGTTTATAGGAATATAGGTGATCTAGGAAAAAAGGCCTAAGTGGTCTAACTTTATTGGCCTATATCTCTGAAATGGAACAAAATATCAAAATTCTGAGCGATAACTTTTGTGAGGCTTGGTCTAAACATTGTCTGTGAGAATTTTGGTGAAGATTCGATTATTTTTGAAGAGTGTGAAACTTTTTATAATGTTTGGCTTTTCCATGAAATTGTGGAAAAAGTAAACATTTGTAGACCATAAGACCAGGGCCAAAAAGATGCATCTGAGTTTAGAGATTAATATTCTGAAAGAATTTTGAGTCTAGGTGAATCTGGTAAGGAGAAATAAGCATAATTAACTTTTTTTTTCAATAGCGCCACCTTTGGGTGCAGTACCCCAAATTTTGGGTTATGGGTAGAGGGGGGTACTGGTAACCATACCTGAAAATTTCAAGAGTTTTGGAGTTACGGTTTAGGCTGCAGTATGATTTTTACAGAATTTTGGCCAAAAAATGAACGGTACAGAAACAATAGGGTTCCTGCAGCTACGCTGCTCGGACCCCTAATAATAGGAAAACGTAGAAACACAATGAGGTCCTCGCAGCTTCGCTGCTTGGCCCCCAATAAGAGTAGCAAAATCGGGTTGAAATTGTGCAATTGTGCATACAGTAGACAGTCAATATAATGGTGGCATAGTGGTGCAAGTTATGTAAGAGCAGCAGAAGTGTGTTCAGAAGTGTTTTCAGGACAACAACAACAAGTTGCAAAGTGTGCAAGTGTACAAGTGGAGTAGTGCAAGTGGAGTAGTGCAAGGCAGCCATTTTGGGTCCAAAAAGTCCAGGATGTTATGTAGCTGAGGGTGGAGGGGGGAGAGAGTTCAGCATCCTAACAGCCTGGTGTATGAAGCTGTTGGTGAGTCTGGTGGTGCGGGAGCGCAGGCTTCTGTACCTCTTCCCAGAGGGCAGTAGATCAAACATATTGTGAGCGGGTTGACTTGCATCACTCACAATTGTGGTCACCTTGCGGGTGAGGTGGGAGGTGTAAACGCTAACCAGGCTAATAAACAAACCATGTTACAGTGAGTAACGCTAACCAGGCTAATAAATAAACCATGCCACAGTGAGTAACGTCAAGTGTCAACGCTAACCAGGCTAATAAACAAACCATACTACAGTGAGTAACGTCAAGTGTCAAGGCTAACCAGGCTAATAAATAAACCATGCTACAGTGAGTAATGTCAAGTGTTAACGCTAACCAGGCTAATAAACAAACCATGCTACAGTGTGTAATGCTAACCAGGCTAATAAACACACCATGCTACAGTGTGTAATGCTAACCAGGCTAATAAACACACCATGCTACAGTGTGTAACGCTAACCAGGTTAATAAACAAACTATGCTACAGTGTGTAACACTAACCAGGCTAATAAACAAACCTTGCTACAGTGTGTAACGTCAAATGGTAAAGTCACGTGATTGCTCCTTTCGTTTCATAAACGGACTAAAACTCGAAATTTCGTTTTTTTAAAAGAAGGAAAAATAGTGTGATATTTTCACAGTTAGTAGATTATTACTACAGACACACTGAAAAATATTGAGGCCCTTCCATATACAACCAAACTGTACACCCCTCCATATACAACCAAACACGGATGTTGAAGGTCTGCGTAAGTGGATTTCTTTATCTTTATTCTATGCATACATTAGTATGTCGACAACACTGCATACAGATGGTAAGTCATTGATATACTGTATATGCTGAATTGCAGCGGTCCTAAGATCGACCCTTGTGGTACCCCCAGTGTGCATGCTATAAATGGTGACAGTGTTATTCACCTCACACACTGGTGTCGGTCACTCAGATATTATTTAATCCAGTTTTTAATGTTTATGGTTGTAGCTGGCCAGTTTGTTTAGTAGTATAGTATATATATAGTATATATATACTTTTGATCCTGTGAAGGAAATTTGGTCTCTGCATTTATCCCAATCCGTGAATTAGTGAAACACACTGCACACAGTGAACACACAGTGAGGTGACGCACACACTAATCCCGGCACAGTGAGCTGCCTGCACCAACAGCAGCGCTCGGGGAGCAGTGAGGGGTTAAGTCCCTTGCTCAAGGGCACTTCAGCCGTGCCTACTGGTCGGGGTTCGAACCGGCAACCCTCCGGTTACAAGTCCGAAGCAGTAGGCCATGGCTGCCGGCATTTCATGATTGACAGGTGTGTGTGTGTGTGTGTGTTTGTGTCCAGTCTCCAGGGTGCGGTGTCTGTCAAAATCCAGGAAAACTCCTCCCACCACTCCTGCTTGATCTAGGTTTGTTTGGATTAGCAGCAGGCTGTTTCAGTAGAATGTTTTTTCCTGAAACCAAATTGCATAGGATGTAGACAGCCCTTAGATTCCAGGTGAGCAATTAGTTGTTTCAATGACCTTAGAGATGGCTAGGAGGATGCTGATAGGCCGATAGTTGCTGACCTCCTGTGAGGTCCCAGATTTATGTACAGGGGTAACTATGGGGTAGCTATGGCAAATTTCAGGCTACTGGAAAAAGTGTTCTTATTAAAATAGTTAATGGAGAGGCAATACATTCTCAACTGTTTTAAAAATGCTTTTACAAATCAGATGATCAGGTGGTCAGTCTTGATTTGAGAAACTTCCCAGAGAAGACCACACCCCACACTGGAGACTGGACACACACACACCCCACACTGGACACACACACACCCCACACTGGACACACACACCCCACACTGGACACACACACACCCCACACTGGAGACACACACCCCACACTGGACACACACCCCACACTGGACACACACACACCCCACATTGGACACACACACACCCCACACTGGAGACACACACCCCACACTGGACACACACACCCCACACTGGAGACTGGACACACACACCTCTAACCATACACACACACACACCTTCACCCATATGAATATAGTCTCTCTGTAACCACACACACACACACACACATAAATATACTCTCTCTGTAGCCATACACACACACACCCATATAAATATACTCTCTCTGTAACCATACATTACACACACACACACACACATATAAATATACTCTCTCTGTAACCATACACACACACACACATATAAATATACTCTCTCTGCAACCATACACACACACACACACACACACATATCCTCACCCATATAAATATACTCTCTCTGCAACCACACACACACACACACACACACACACACACACACACACACACACACACATATATTCCCCTTGGGGATCAATAAAGTATCTATCTATCTATCTATCTATATAAATATACTCTCTCCTTAACCACACACACACACACACACACACACATACTGTACATTCACACACAAATATAGTCTCTCTGTAACCCCCATCAGCTTATGTAAATGCTAGTTCATCCCAAACTAGGCCACTAAGGCAAGAGTTGACAAGGAGTGTGCATGTCAGTGTGTGTGTGTGTATGAATGAGTGAGAGAGAGAGAGAAAGACAGTGTGTCTTGAGGGGAGGGAACATTGTATAAACCTAATGAGCACACCTACACAGCCATCAGAATGCACTGATAAAAAACACACACACCACACACACACACATACACTTTTTTATAAGTGAAACAAAAGTTGAGCATCTGGGGAATTTGAGATGGTTGTAAAAGGGCATGCCACACACACACACACCACACACACACACCCCCCACACACACACCACACACACCACACACATAGCTGGCTAATGAAATGATTCTCATGAGAAATGTGCAGATGAGCCACAGGCAACCAGTGACAGACACACACACGCACACACACAGAGACACACACACACACAGAGACACACACAGAGACACACACACACAGAGACACACACAGAGACACACACAGAGACACACACACACAGAGACACACACAGAGACACACACACACACAGAGACACACACACACACAGAGACACACGCACACACAGAGACACACGCACGCACACACACCACAGGCAGACACAGACACACACAGACCCACAGACACACACAGACACACACACACAGACCCACACACACACGCACACACACACAGACACGCACACAGACACACACACACACACACACTGTTCAAGTATAAAACCATTCTCCAAATAGGTCACTGCCAACCAGCAGAGCTCAAAATAATAACAAAAGGAGTGTGTGTAGACTTTCTTAACTAGGTGATTGTGTGTGTGTGTGTGTGTGTGTGTGTGTGTGTGCATCTGAAGCACCTCAATACCTCTGGTGAAGAACATGCTGTTTCAGCACTGTTTCAGAACATTGTTCATACACATACACACACAATACACACACACACACATACACACACAGACACACACACACACACAGACACACACACACAATACACACACAGACACACACACACACTTGCTAGATAAACTCAGACATACACAGCCATGGTGGTAACGCATGTACACACACACACACACACACACACACAGTCAGCCAAACCCAGACCACTCAGCATTTAAAAGAACACTGTTGTCGTAAAACAATGTGGCATACACACACACACTGTGAACTGTGAACTGTGTGTGTGGGGGACTATGTGTCAGACTATCTGAAAGGAGGGCTACTAGCCAGAACACACACACACACCACACACGCACACACACACACACCACACACACACCACACACGCACGCACTCTCTTTCTCTCTCTCTCTCACACACACACACACACACACATGCACGCACTCTCTCTCTCTCACACACACACACACACACACACACACACACACACACAGACGAGAAAATATTCATTGCTGGTGAGTATGATGTGTGGAAGGGGAGCTCGTCTAATTCTCAACTCTGTGGAAGAAAGAAGAGAGAGAGAGAGATGGAGAGTATCTGGTACTGGAGATGGAATGACACAGCAGTAGAGAGAGAGAGATGGAGGAGAGAGTGATGGAGGAGAGAGGGATGGGGTGAGAGAGAGTGATGGAGGAGATAGGGGGATGGGAGAGAGAGAGAGATGGAGAGAGATGGGAGATAGAGGGATGGAGAGAGGGATGGGGGGATGAGAAGGGGGAGTGAGTGAGAGAAATGGAGAAGAGAAAGATAGGACAGCACCCAGTCCTGCTGTTCAGAACCACGGACAGCACCCAGTCCTGCTGTTCAGAACCACGGACAGCACCCAGACTCAGCACCCACACTCAGAACTCAGCACCCAAACACCACACTCCACATCACACACCACATCACACACACACATACCACATCACACACACACACACCACATCACACACACACACACCACATCACACACACATACCACATCACACACCACATCACACATTCTCTCTCCCTCACACACACACACCACATCACACACACACCACATCACACATTCTCTCTCTCCCTCACACACACACACCACATCACACATTCTCTCTCACACCACATCATAAACACACACACCACATCACACACACACACCACATCATACACACACACACCACATCACACACACACACCACATCACACACTCTCTCACACACCACATCACACACACATCACACCACATCACACATTCTCTCTCACTCCACATCACACATTCCCTCTCCCTCACACACACACACCACATCACACACACACCACATCACACACACACCACATCAAACACACACCACATCACAGACTCTCTCTCACACCACATCACACACACCACATCATACACACACACCACATCACACACTCTCTCTCACACCACATCATACACACACACACACCACATCACACACATACACCACATCACACATTCTCTCTCTCACCACATCACACACACAACACCTCATCCTCTACTCTGGATGCTCTCCTGAGCCCCATTCCTCCCCCACCCCCTCTCTCTTTCACACACACACACACACACACATCACACCACACACACACTTTCTCCTTCATGCACACTTGTCCACTCAAACACTATTTCTCTCCCTCAGTTTCACACACACCATCTCCCTCAAAAACACACACACACACACACAGTGAGAGTGAGTGAGTATGTATGCATGCATTGAGAGTGTGTGTGTGTGTATGTATGCATTGAGAGAGTGTGTGTGTGTGTGTGAGTGAGTGTGTGTGTGATTCAGTGTGTATGTATGCATTGAGAATGTGTGTGTATGTGTGTGTGTGTGTTTATTTATTCATTGAGAGAGTGTGTGTGTGTGTGTGTGAGTGTGTATGTATGTATGCATTGAGAGTGTGTGGGTGTGAGTGAGTGTATATGTATGCATTGAGAGAATGTGTGTGTGTGTGTGAGTGATTGTGTATGTATGCATTGAGAGTGTGTGTGTGTGTGTGATTGAGTGTGTATGTATGCATTGAGAGTGTGTGTGTGTGTGAGAGAGAGTGAGTGTGTATGTATGCATTGAGAGTGTGTGTGTGTGTGTGTGTGTGAGTGAGTGTGTATGTATGCATTGAGAGTGTGTGTGTGAGTGAGTGTTTATTTATGCATTGAGAGTGTCTGTGTGAGTGTGTATGTATGTATGCATTGAGAGTGTGTGGGTGTGAGTGAGTGTATATGTATGCATTGAGAGTGTGTGTGTGTGAGAGTGAGTGTGTATGTATGCATTGAGAGTGTGTGTGCGTGGGTGTGTGAGTGAGTGTGTATGTATGCATTGAGAGTGTGTGTGTGTGTGAGTGAGTGAGTGTGTATGCATTGAGAGTGTGTGGGTGTGTGAGTGAGTGTGTATGTATGCATTGAGAGAGTGTGTGTGTGAGTGAGTGTGTATGTATGCATTGAGTGTGGGTGTGTGAGTGAGTGTGTATGTATGCATGCATTGAAAGTGTGTGTGTGTGGGTGAGTGTGTATGTATGCATTAAGTGTGTGTGTGTGTGTATGTATGCATTGAGAGTGTGTATGTATGCATTGAGAGTGTGTGTGTATGCATTGAGAATGTGTGTGTGTGTGTGTATGCATTGAGAGTGTATGTGTGTGTGCGTGGGTGTGAGAGAGTGTGTATGTATGCATTGAGAGTGTGTGTGTGGGTGAGTGAGTGTGTATGTATGCATTGAGAGTGTGACTGGATTCACAATGTGTGTGGAATTGTGTGAGGAGTAAGTGAAGCAGGGCATTAGCGCTTAGCGATCAGCACGGCTAATTGTCTCGTTCTGTGTGAGTGTGTGTGTGTGTGTAGAGTTCAGCGCGGCTAATCGTGTCGTTCTGTGTGTGTGTGTGTGTGTGTGTGTGTGTGTGTGTGTAGCGTTCAGCACGGCTAATCATCTCGTTCTGTGTGTGTGTGTGTGTGTGTGTGTGTGTGTGTGTGTAGCGTTCAGCACGGCTAATCATCTCGTTTGAAGCTCTCTCCTCTGCTGCTACTGACTGAAGAACACTAAAGACACTAAAGAGGAGATTTCTGTGGGAATCAAACATGGACTCGCTGATGACCCCTTGCCTCTCTGCTCACACCAGAACCGGAACACACCAGAACCGGAACATAACAGAACCAGAACACACCAGAACCAGAACACACAAGAACCAGAACACACCCGAACCGGAACACACCATGACTAGAACACACCATGACCAGAACACACCAGAACCGGAACACATCAGAACCGGAACACAGCAGAACCAGAATACACTAGAATCAGAACACACCTAACTTAGAAACCAGGGTATCTGCACATTTTCCAAGTGCAAATTTAAAGACTTTTGAGACTTTTTCAAGACATCTAAATGGAAAAATTAAGACATACCACGGCAAAAAAGATACAACTTAAAACTGTTTTATGCAATAGTTTTTTTGAAAGAAAATAATTGTGTGTGAATTAAAATTACCTTCACAGCTATAAATGCCCAATTTTAGGGTCTGGGCTGCTTGCTTTTGAAGCTGGCTGTACATATCTGGTTGTGCTACTGGCTGAGGTTGTTCTTCACCTTTTACCTTCACCTCTTCTACCTTTTTTTCAAAGGTAGACTAAGCTATTTAAATATTTGAATAGGCCTACTAACTTTACTAGGTCTCTATTGTCCCATATGCAGCACAGAAAATTAAAGTTAATCCACTACTTTACATTTTGCATACCAGTTGTATTTAAACCAACCAAAGCTTGACTGAAACATTGTAAAACCATTGACTTGTTTAAAAAAAAATGTATGGGAAAAGTGAAACCCCTCCTCGCATGTTACTGCTGAAAAACTGCTGGTTTCATCTCAAGCACGCACATATTATGAATGCACTTACAGACTCGTTTTTTTTATGTAGCCAGTCACCAACATTCAAAGAAAATATGCAGTTATATTTCACAACTTTTGCGAAGTACTGGGAAAGGCTGGCAAGCAAGCTGCAGAGAGATATTACAGGTACTATAACTTAGACAGATATTTACTTAGGCTAGCCAGCAAATCATGCTGGAGAGATGCAAACAGATAAACTTAATGTGTATTTTCTCCTGGTTAATTGCGAAAACGTTTGTTTTCTTTTTCTGTCGGTCCGTAGTTCCTTCATAAATTGAGCAGCAAATTATCAGACGAGTGACAGAAGCACCACACATTATTGGACCAGGAGTCTTCGCGTCCATAGTTTGTGAAACGATGCCGCGTCCGAGCAAAGATTCTAGAAGCCCAGCGCAACTCCACAAAGGAGGACAAACGAGCGTCCGGCTTGAGGCTGCGCTGGACAGGACTTTTAAACTGCCCGGCCTAAATCCGAACGTATGGCCAGTTGGCCACCCTATTACCAGCTCATTCTGCCGCGCGTATCTCTCAGGCCTCGACTACACCACGAAAACGTAAGGCATATTTTTACATAGGCTACCGTATTCTTACCATTTTCACACCTTTAACGACACCCGTGAAAAAAAAACCGGATGGAGACATTTCACTCGCTCTCTCGCACTCGCTGGCAGTCCCATTCGCAAATTTAATACCTCCTTTTCAAAAATTCAAGACATTCCAGACAATTTAAGACTTTTTTAGGCCTTAAAAACCTTAAGTTGTATTTAAGACTTTTTAAGGATCCGCGGGAACCCTGAGAAACATAAGGGCACTTTAGGACCACACACACACACACACACTACACATCACACACACATTACACACACACACACACACACATCACACATTACACACTACACATCACACATTACACACACACATTACACATCACACACATTACACATCACACACACACATTACACATCACACACACACACATTACACATCACACACATTACACACACACACTACACATCACACACACATTACACACATTACACACACACATTACACATCACACACACACACACACATTACACACATTACACACATTACACATCACACACATTACACATCACACACACACATTACACACACATTACACATCACACACATTACACATCACACACATTACACACACTACACATCACACACACACACACACACACATTACACATCACACACATTACACACACACACTACACATCACACACACATTACACACATTACACACACATCACACACTACACATCACACACACATTACACATCACACACATTACACATCACACACACACATTACACACACATTACACACACTACACATCACACACACACATTACACATCACACACACACACATTACACATCACACACACACATTACACATCACACACATTACACATTACACACACACACACACATTACACATCACACACACACATTACACATCACACACATTACACACACACATTACACATCACACACACATTACACACACACATTACACATCACACACATTACACATTACACACACACACACATCACACATTACACATCACACACACACATTACACATCACACACATTACACATCACACACACATCACACACATTACACACACACATTACACATCACACACACATTACACATCACACACACACATTACACATCACACACACACACATTACACACACATTACACATCACACACACATTACACATCACACATTACACACACACACATTACACACACACATTACACACACACATTACACATCACACACATTACACACATTACACATCACACACACACATTACACATCACACACACACATTACACATCACACACACATTACACACACATTACACATCACACACATTACACATCACACACACACATTACACATCACACATTACACATCACACACACACACATTACACACACACACATTACACATCACACATTATACATCACACACACACATTACACACACATTACACATCACACACATTACACACACACATTACACACACATTACACATCACACACACACATTACACACATTACACATCACACACACATTACACATCACACACACATTACACATCACACACACATTACACATCACACACACACATTACACATCACACACATTACACACACACATTACACATCACACA
Organism: Alosa pseudoharengus; assembly: GCF_046254945.1. Lineage (NCBI taxonomy): Eukaryota > Metazoa > Chordata > Actinopteri > Clupeiformes > Clupeidae > Alosa > Alosa pseudoharengus. The sequence goes on along the minus strand of NW_027468640.1, from coordinate 921,531 downwards.
CACACATTACACACACACACACACACATTACACATCACACACATTACACATCACACACATTACACATCACAAACACACTACACATCACACACACACATTACACATCACACACACACATTACACATCACACACATTACACATCACAAACACACTACACATCACACACATTACACACACACATTACACACACACACACACACATTACACATCACACACATTACACATCACACACATTACACATCACAAACACACTACACATCACACACACACATTACACATCACACACACACATTACACATCACACACATTACACATCACAAACACACTACACATCACACACATACATTACACATCACACACACACATTACACATCACACACACACATTACACATCACACACATCACACACACACACTACACATCACACACACACATCACACACATACATTACACATCACACACACACACTACACATCACACACACACATTACACACACACACACACACATTACACATCACACACATTACACACACACACACATTACACATCACACACACACACATTACACATCACACACACACACATCACACACACACACACATTACACATCACACACATTACACACACTGTCACATGGGTTCTGTGGCGAAATGATGACTCAGCCAAGATCTGCAACTCCGGTGCAAGAAAGGTGTTTTATTTACAGTCCAAGGTTCTCCAAAAGTGAGCAAATGACCAAAAAAAATAAATAAAAGAAACAAAAATAAAGTTGAAGTTTCCAAAATGTACAACATATTGTAGGCCTATGAACTAAGAAAAGAAAAACAAAATGTATCTAAAGAAGGAAAAAAAAACTTGCCAGTCTGAAGAGCAAAACTTCACAGCCCAGGACCACAAACCAGACCGCAATGAAAATGGGCAGAGAGAGCTTAAATACCACTAGCCCCTCCCCTACAATTAACCCCAAACAGCTGTACACATACCAAACCCCATTAATCTCCCATTTACAAAACAATGGCAAGATTTCAAAATAGCCAAAAGGTTACACATTTTACACACACACACACATTACACATCACACACACACATTACACATCACACACATTACACATCATACACACACATCACACACACACACACACACTACACATCACACACACACATTACACATCACATCACACACACACATTACACATCACATCACACACACACCACACACACTGTTAGGGCCAATTTAAGCTTAAGTTTATTTTATTGAAATTTACCTCCCCCTGCTGGCACTTTTACTTGCTTTATGACACCACCAGGAACTCCTATATATGGACACAGGAAGTGAGGCCTGGCAGGTGAACGCATTAGTGAAGAAGCGCTAGACACAGTTGGGAGCGATATAGTTTTTTGACCACGACCACGAACATAGACTAAGAACTCACGAACTACAGTAACCACATACAAAACAACATTGAAGCTTTTCGTTTACATTTACATTGATACACGCATACATCTTTGGATTATTTAGGTTGTATTTAGAAGGATAGAAGATCCTATTTTCGTTGGAATTAGAATCTTTAAGTTTGTTTGAACGTGCGTCCGAAATCCCCCTGGCCTGGCTCGCGCGGCGGCTTGATAAAGAAGGTGAGACAAGTTGCCAAAATAAAGTCAAAAAACTTCGTCAAGGATTAGGAAAGCATTCCGTCTTGGATTATCGACACCGGAGGATAAACCACGCGGATTCGCTGTTATCAGGACACCTGCTGCATTGGAGAAAGCTGCTGATGGTGAAAACTTTCGTCGGGTCGTGAGTAACGCGATAAACCACCCGAACTCTGACTGTTTTATGTGGACAAGCATAACGTTGACTCTTTGATTGAGTGCTTGATAAACGTCGGGAAAGTTTGATACAGTGTAGCGTGCTTTGAATTGAAACGTTTCAAAGTTGAGACTGCAACGTTGTAACGTTGTGCTTTAGTCACCTCATCTGCTACGTGTGAAGTGCTTGACTGTACTTTAAAATATAAACTCTGAAGCTCACGCATGCCAGCGTGAATGAAACATAAGTGTTTATTGATTTAGAAATAATTTATTTGATAGCATACGGTTTTGGGTTTCATTAGTGGAACTTTTGTTTGTTTGTTTGAATTGCGTGAATCACGCTGCATTTAAAGGCCTATTGAACGTGTCCTTCAAGCCTAAAAATGTTAATGGCCACTATGGATGATACTCATTCTGCTGAAATGGATGAGCATATTAAGGAACTAAAGAAGGTCAGAAAAGGCAAATTAGCAAAATGTACACGCAAAATGAATGACATTAAAAGGACAATGCAAGAAAAGGATATTGATGCTGTGAAACAACATTTTCTCATTTTCCAATCAGTTTGTGAAGAATTTAAGAATGCCCATGATGCTGTGCAAAATGTATTACCTGAACAGGAAAAACAAATAGACAAAGTTGAATGGTATAAACCTAGGATAGAACCATTTGAAGATTTCCTGGAAGAGGTACAGGATTGGGAGGAATTAATGGCAGAGCAAGACGAATCAGATGAACAGGAATTTCTTGCAGAAGATCAGGAGTCTGTTGAACCAGTGACTGTATCAGAGCAGCAAGAGGGTGCATTAAATCCAGAGTCAAGGGATCTACAAGATTTCGTTCATCCAAATGATAGCATTTCTAACGTTAGTAAATCTAAATCATCTTCAGTGACATCTGCACATAGGAAAGCTCTTGCTGAGCAAGCTGCACTGTTGTCACGTAGGGAAGCATTGAATGCTAAGCAGGCACTTGAGCAACAGAGATTGATTTTGGACTCCAAGATTGAAGCCACAGAACTCGAAGCAGAAATTGCAGCATCAGATGCCAAGATAAAGGTTCTGGAAAGCTTTGATTTGCAGTCAGGAAAGTCTGAAGATGGCATGAACTCCTACTTAGAAAGTCATAGACCATTTTTACATGCATCAAGACAAAGACAGTCACCTGTGGAGTTTGCTAGAATATCTACAGTTCCTAAAACACCACTGCAAAAAATTCTGCAACAGCCTAGACCTGCTAGAGTCCTTACAATCCCTAAGCAACAGCAGGCAATGCCAAAGAGCCCAGTCTCAAGTTCAAAGCAGTCTGTCACGATTGCTAAGACACCAATCCCTTTAAAGTTCAAGCAGGATAAGATGAATAGAAAAGGTGGTAGTCAAAAGCCTGAGCCAAGTCAAGACTATGACGATTTGTCTTCTGTCATTCATAGACAGAATGACATTGTTGATTTACTTGTACTGCAACATAAACAAGCACTATTACCTGTTAGAGAAATACCAACCTTTCAAGGTGATCCACTAAGTTTTACAACATTCATGCGTGCCTTTGAATATAGCATTGAAGACAAAACAGCAAACAGTCAAGATCGCCTTTACTATCTTAAGCAGTATACGACAGGACAACCCAGAGGACTCGTCCGAAGCTGCTTCCATATGGATCCATCAAGAGGATACCGCGAAGCTAAAAGACTCCTACAGGAGAACTTTGGAGATGACCTGAAAGTTACAATGGCATACATGGATAAGGCCCTGAAATGGACAAATATCAAGTCCGACGATGGAAAGGAACTACAGAGATATGCACTGTATCTTAGAGGCTGCTGTAACACAATGCAAGACCTAAAGATCATGGAAGAGCTAGATTTACCCTCCAACATGAAACTGATTATTACCAAACTGCCCTACAAACTGAGAGAGAAGTGGAGATCGACTGCATGTGATATCCTGGAAAGAACAGGTCGCAGAGCCCGTTTCCATAACCTCGTAGCCTTTATGGAGAAACAGGCCAAGATCTTGCTGGACCCTCTGTTCGGTGACATTCAACACCTCAACAAGACCAAGACTGCAGCCATTTCCAAACAGCCAAACCCAATAAGGAGCAAGGGCAGTAGCTTTGCTACAACAGTAGCAGTGTTGACTGATGACTGTGACATCAGAACATGTGCAAAAGACCATACATTCAAATATCAAAACATCTCTGACTCCTGTGCCGCCTGTGCATTCTGTGAAGGCAAACATCACCTGAAGGATTGCCAGAAGTTGAAGACACAGCCACATGTGGCCACAGTAGAGTTTCTGAAAACCAAAGGCTTCTGTTTTGGATGTCTTCTGAGAGGACACATGAGTAAAGACTGCAAGAGGAGGATGACCTGTGAGAAATGTCAAGGTAGGCACCCCACCATCTTGCATTTAGACAAAGTGAAGCCGACTGAGCCAGTAAAACCGAAGGAGACCTCCATCAACAGCGGTCATGTCACCCTCAAAGCTGGTGGAGTAACCGGGGCCGGCAAAGACTGTGCTCTGTCAATTGTGCCGGTCCAAGTAAAAGTCACTAAGGGAAGTAAAGCCGTGCTGACCTACGCCTTTCTGGATCCAGGAAGTTCAGGGACGTTCTGTACGGAGAGACTGAGAAGACAGTTAAACGCTAGAGGCCGGAAGACTGAGATTCTCCTACGGACGATGGGGCAGATCAAGACTCAAGTTACGAGCTTTCTGGACTGGAAGTAGGCAACCTGGATGGGAACACCTTTTTGGAACTCCCTAAAGTCTACACACAAGATGCCATCCCAGTGACTAAACAAAACGCTGCAACTCAGAAGGACATCTCAATATGGCCATACTTAAAAGAAGTGAAGCTAAATCAGATTGATGCGGACATTGATCTTCTTATAGGAGCCAATACCCCAAGAGCCCTTGAACCATGGCAGATTATCAATGCCTAAGACGGTGGCCCTTATGCAGTCAAGACGGTGTTTGGATGGGTGATCAATGGACCACTCAACTGTTGCACTGCTGAGGAGTCTTCAAGATTGCCGACTTTAACTGCAAACCACATCTCTGTGACTGAGTTGAAGGATCTACTGGTACAGCAGTACAATCATGATTTTCCCGAGAGGAAATATGATGAAAAGAAAGAGATGTCTGCTGAAGATCTCAAGTTCATGCAGAGTGCCAAAAGCTCAGTAATGCTCAAGAACGGACATTACTATATGTCACTTCCATTGCGTGACCGAGATATCATGATGCCGAACAACCATGACATTGCCAAGCAACGAGCCCTGAACCTGATCAGAAAGTTCAAATCAGATCCAACTTATGCTCTGGATTACAGGAACTTCATGACTGACGTCATCCGGAAAGGCTATGCCGAGATGGTGCCAAAGGACAGGCTTCAGAGGCAAAATGGAAAAGTGTGGTACATCCCACATCATGCAGTGTATCACAAAAGGAAGAAAACCCTTAGAGTGGTATTCGATTGTTCGTCAACATTCCAACAAACATCCCTCAACAATCAACTACTTCAAGGACCAGACCTGGCTAACCCTCTCCTCGCCGTTCTGCTAAGGTTCCGCCAAGAACCCATTGCTATGATGGCAGACATAGAAGGAATGTTTCACCAAGTCTGTGTCCATGATGATGACCGCGACCTGTTGAGATTCCTGTGGTGGCCAGACGGCGACACATCAAGGAACCTCGAGGAGTACCGGATGACCGTCCACCTATTTGGAGCAATATCCTCTCCAACATGTGCCAACTTCGCACTGCGCAAGACTGCAGATGACCATGGTCACGGCTATGCTGAAGAGGTGAGCAGGACCATCAAACGCAACTTTTATGTCGATGACTGTCTTAAGTCAGTGGCAACAGAAGACCAGGCCATTTCCCTCTGCAAAGACCTCAGAGACCTCTGCTCTCGGGGTGGATTCAAGCTCACAAAGTGGATTTGCAACAGCCGCTCTGTGCTTGCTTCCATTCCCGATGAGTACAAGGCGAAGCAGATCAAAGAACTGGATCTGGACAGAGAGAAGCTGCCACTAGAGCGAGCTCTAGGAGTTCAATGGAATATTGAAAAGGACACCTTCATTTTTCGTGTCACTCTCCAGGACAGACCCCTGACACGTCGGGGTATCCCATCAGTCGTCAGCTCTATTTATGATCCCTTAGGATTCCTGGCACCATTCATCCTAAAAGCAAAGCAGATCCTCCAAGGCCTCTGCAAACTGAAGTGCGGATGGGATGATGGCATATCAGAGACTTACCTCACACCTTGGAAGAAGTGGCTTGCTGAACTGGAGCGACTGTCCAATGTTCAAATCAACAGATGCATAAAGCCCAAGAACTTTGGCCAAGTTGAAAAGGCGCAAATGCATCACTTTTGTGATGCAAGCGAAAATGGCTACGGCAGTGTAAGCTACCTAAGACTGACCAACAGAGCGGGTGAAATCCATGTGACACTTGTTCTGGGGAAATCCAGAGTGACACCGCTGAAGCAAGTAACTATCCCAAGATTAGAGCTAGCCTCAGCAACTCTTGCAGCCAAGATGGATCGACTGCTGAGGTCAGAACTGGAATTGGAGTTGGAGCCCTCAGTCTTTTGGACCGACAGCGAATCTGTGCTAAAATACATAAGAAATGAGAACAGAAGATTCAAAACCTTTGTGGCCAATAGGATTTCAGACATCCGTGAACTTTCAGACAAAGACCAGTGGCGGCACATTGGCTCTAAGGAAAATCCGGCTGATGACGTCTCACGTGGCTTGAACATTGAAGGTTTCCTGAAGTCCAAAAGATGGTTCCAAGGACCAGAGTTTCTTGCTAAACCAGACACTGAATGGCCAAATGCGCTAAAAGATTTTCCACCCATCGAGTCAAATGATCCCGAGGTGAAAAAAGAAATGATGGTTAATAGTCTGCTTGTAGAAGTGAAGAGCCCACTAAGCAAGCTAATGGAGTACTACTCACACTGGAACAGACTCAAAAGAGCTGTAGCATGGATGCTGAAGTTTCGGGCACTTCTGCAAGAACAGAAACTACGTAGAGTCACTAGAACCGCTCAGACTGACCTAAAGTCCAAAGCAAAAGTAGGACTTACTGTAGAAGACCTGCAGGAGGCGGAAGATTGTATTATCCACTTTGAACAAAGAAAAGCTTTCCAGCAGGAGATTAACTCACTCAAGCGAGGGCAGCCATGTGCCAAAACAAGCACTCTCCGCAAGCTGGACCCAACCCTGGACCAGGGTATCTTGAGAGTAGGAGGTAGGCTCAACAAAACAGCCTTACCTAGTGAAATGAAGAACCCAGTAATTCTTCCAAAGAACTCGCACATCTCGAGACTGATCCTACAGCAAATCCATCTGCAAGTAGGCCACTCAGGACGAAGTCACATGCTAGCCAAACTGCGAGAAAGATTTTGGCTACCTTGTGCTCATGCCATGGCTAGGAAAACCATAAAAAGGTGCATCTTCTGCCGAAGATATCAAGCCAAGGTGGAACAGCAGAAGATGGCAGATTTGCCACAGGACCGCATAACCCCAGATGAACCTCCATTCACCCATGTGGGGGTAGATTACTTCGGGCCTATCGAGGTAAAGCGGGGCCGGTCGCAGGTAAAACGCTATGGGGTGATCTTTACTTGTCTTGTTTGCCGTGCAGTGCACCTTGAAGTGGCGAGTTACCTGAACACTGACTCGTGCATCAATGCTTTACGCAGATTCATTTGCCGCAGAGGACCTGTGTCAAGCATCAGATCCGACTGCGGCACTAACTTCATTGGTGCAAACAGAGAGTTACAAGAGGCCTTGAAGGAAATTGATCACTCCAAAATCCAACATGCACTACTCAAGGAAGGAGTGAAGTGGACTTTCAATCCCCCCTCAGGAGCACATCATGGAGGAGTATGGGAAAGGTTGATTCGTCTCGTCAAAAAGATTCTTTATTCTATTCTGAAAGAACAGCGCTTGGATGACGAGGCTCTCCAAACAGCACTGTGTGAAGTTGAGGCCATCATGAATGACCGACCCATCACCACAGTGACTAGTGACCCAAACGATCTGGAACCTCTTACCCCGAACCATCTTCTCCAGTTGAAATCGAAACCTGTCATGCCACCAGGACTCTTCCAGAAAGGAGATTTGTACTCCCAGCGAAGATGGAGACAAGTGCAATACATATCAGACCTTTTCTGGCGGAGATGGATAAAGGAATACTTACCTCTCATGCAGGAGAGAATCAAATGGAACAGACCCAGGAGAAACCTAACCACCGGAGACCTGGTTGTGATTGTGGATGAAACTGCTCCTAGGAACTCCTGGCAGCTGGGCAGAGTGGTCAAATAGGTCTTTATTCATGCTGTAAAACCAGACACACACAAGCAAACAGACAGAGCACATACAATAAATACACAACGACAACACAATAGCAGCATGAAGGGGTGAACCCTAGTAAGCAAAGAATGCTTGTAGTAGGCACCCATGGACCCCCACCCCACCCCACCCCTAAACACACTCATATACACTTACTCACACACACTAACAGAGACACAGTCCCTTATCTCCCATAAAACAGCTTAAAGGAATCAAACACAAACATATTTTATACTAGCACTCATAAAACATAGCAGTCACACAATAGAATAATCTCATCCCAGTCATAAGTTAAGAGACATGATAGACATAATAATGTACTTGGACCCATAAGTCACAGCAGTCACACAACAGTCACTACGTCATAAGATGACAGCAGTTTTAATTTAACATTTTTTTTGAAGACCAAATAGGACTGAGACATTTTTATGAAACCTTCAAGCATGTTCCACACCTGGGGTCCCCTGGAAACAATACTCTGGCTGGTGCTCTTCAATTTCCTTACTTTACCGAAAATTATGTGTTTATTCCTGGTATAATGAGTGTGCTGCAGATAAGAGATTGGCACTAGATCACCTAGGCGGCTATTAATTTTGGTTACCACCTGGTACATAGTACAGGCATTGTGATATGTGTTAATGTCCGTGAGTTTGAGGAGTCCAAGTTTGTGGAACAAAGGTGCTGTTGGTGCATTGTACTTTGACCACGTTATGGAGCGTATAATTTTTTTCTGGAGGGACTGTAGTTTTATGAGATAGCTAGGGTATGTGTTGCACCAGATAATGTTGCAGTAGGTGATGTGGGGTTCAAACAGAGTTTTATAGAGTGTAAGAAGAGCAGGAAGTGGAAGGAAGTGTCTAATTTTAAAAAATAAACCAACATATTTTGAAAGTTTGCTTACTAGATTATCAATGTGACTTCTAAAGTTGATAAATTCATCTATTTCTACCCCCAAGAACTTAGTTGATGTTACTCTTTCAATGATATGGCCATTGATAGAGATACAGGTGTTTTCCACATTTGCTTTATTTTTTATGGAGCGAAATATTATGTAGTTTGTTTTATTAACATTTAATGATAATTTGTTGCACTTAAACCAGGTGTCAACATTCAACAACTCCCTGTTAGCAGTCTCCTGTAAGACACTAAGATTTTTATGGGAGAAGATCAAGTTAGTGTCATCTGCAAATAATACTTTATGAAAGGCCTCGGAGGTATAGACAATGTCATTAATGTAAATAATGAACAAAAGAGGCCCAAGGATAGATCCCTGGGGTACTCCGAAAGTGATGTGTTTTTGTACAGACCTTTGATCATTGACACATACAAATTGTTCTCTATTTTGGAGATAGCTTTTGAACCATCTCAGTGCTGTGCCTCTAATTCCATAATGCTGCAGTTTGTAAAGTAAAATATTAAAATCAATAGTATCAAATGCTTTTGACAGATCCAGAAATATGCCAATAGCGTGTTGATTATGGTCAATGGCCTGGCTGATGTATTCTGTTAGGTCTAAGATAGCCATGCAGGTAGTGCTTTGCTTCTTGAAGCCGTACTGAGCAGGGACAAGTATGTTATATTTATCTAAGAAGCTACTCAATCTTTTGTGCACTACCTTCTCAAATACCTTTGACAAGGTGGGCAGAATTGATATTGGTCTGTAATTGCCAATATCATTCTTATCACCTGACTTATATATTGCCGTGATTCTAGCTATTTTGGTTTGTTTTGGAACTATCCCATGAAACAGGGAGAGATTTACACAATGAGCTAGAGGCTCAGCAATGTGAGTCATGATGCCCTTAAGAATGACGCTACTAATTTCATCAACACCTGATGTTCTGGAGCTTTTCATACTCCCAATGATTGCACAGATTTCGTGTGAATCGGTTGGTCGCATAAAAAGTGAATTAGGAAACTCCCCATGTAAATACTGGGTAAAAGATGCTCCTCTGGGTGGAATAATGGTTCTAGCTAGGTTTTCCCCAGTACATACAAAGTGGTTATTAAAGTGATTTGCTAGATCGTCATCAGCTGATCCACAGCTATCAGTGTCAGGGAGAACCAAGACTTTTTGGCCCCTTCCAAGGGCACTATTAAGAATCTGCCACATTTTCTTGGAATCCCCCTGTGATTTTTTAAGGCAATCTGTGTAGTGATCCCTTTTACTTTTTCTGATTATATGTGTGAGTTTGTTCCTAAATTTTGTGTAAATTTCCTTGTTTGTGTCATTAGGGTTTTTTAAGTATTGTTTGTAGAGTTTATTTTTATGACTAATGGATTTCAGGATGCCTGATGTCAGCCATGGTTTATGGGCTTTAGTGCTGCTTACAACCACTTTTTCAGGGATGGTACGATGGATGGAATCTGTTATAGTATCTACAAGGGCATTATATGCAGCATCAGGACCACTGCAATGATAGATGGAGTTCCAGTTTTTATATTGTAGGTTATGGCACAAATTTTGCATTGTTTTATCATTTATGATTTTAACTCTTATTTTCTGTTTTGAAGTCAAGTGTTTTACTACTCGGTCAATAGATAGCAGTATGGGGAAATGATCAGAGAGGTCAGATATAATTATCCCAGATCTCAGACTGGCATTTGGTATGTTAGTGACTATATTGTCAATGATAGTTTTTGTATATTGTGTCACCCTTGTATAGGTGTTAATTGTAGGAAAAAAAGAATATGAATGTAGAGTATTAATGAAATCAATTTTTTCCATGTCATTTTTTGCTATGTCAATATTGTAGTCGCCCAGGATAATACATTCCTTTTTGTTGGTGTTAAGGGTAAACAAAAGTTCATCTAACTTCATCCTGAATAAGTTGAAGTCTGAGTCTGGTGGGCGGTAGACCACTCCAATTACATAATTTATGACATTGCTGGTTTTTAACTCAAGAAATAAGGAATCGGACTGACCATCATCAATCTTAAGATCTTCACACACGCGAGCATTGAGTTTAGATTTCACATACAAACATACACCCCCTCCTATTCTATCTGGTCTATTTTTGTTAAAAAGCTGGTATCCCTCAATATTTAGAGAATTTAGATGTGATCTCTCATTTAGCCAAGTCTCACTACAGCCCACCACATCAAAGCCATGTTTGGTGGTAGGTAGGAGGGAGACTAAGTCATCATGGTGTTTTTGCAAACTTCTAACATTTAGATGGAGAAGAGAAAAGTTATTATTGTTGGGAATACATTTTACTTGGTCAGGAGAATAACTTGAACACTGTAATCTATCATTATAGTCAACATACAGTTGACTATCACAGTTTTTGATCAGGTGTTCAATAGCCATAGATATGCAGACACAGATGTATGCCTACTCAAATATGAGGTCCTGGAAATACAGACTCTCTTTAATGGTATATAGTGTCTTAAACAAGTTGCTCATTCTTTTTGACCAGGGGCAACACCCCCAGGATAGACTGTTCAAATGGTAATGTGCAGCACTTCTCATTCTGGATGACTTTGACTATTGAGCTGTTTTTCTCTGGTGGACTCAAAGCCATCCCTGGTGCTGCACCTACTCCAGATGGACACAAGGCGCCTTGGTGTTGATTTGACAGTCGTTGGTTTGGTTCCTGGTCTTTTATATCCACTGAATCTGCATCAATCGTATCTGCCCTTCTCTTTGCTGGTGAACTGATGCTTGATTCAGAGCTAAGTGATCCAATATCTCTTGCTCTCTTTATCTGTAGCGTTTTCACTGACTGGAAATAAGATAGCAATGATGATGCATCAGCTCCTGAAGTACATCCCAAAGAAAGGGGTTGTCGGGTTGATTTGTCCCGTCTGCATCCTTTACTATTGGTAGATTTTATAACCAGCTTTTTCTTTTTCCTCCGTTTTCTTCCCTTAGTTGAGGATAGAGCTGCAGGGGGCGATTCTCCTCCTTTCCCCTCCACAGTATGGGAAATTAACTCCTTCTCGACCTCAGGCTCTTTTTCCTCACACGTTTGTCCTGTATCAGGATTGGGTGTAGAAGATGTTTTTACCACATATTCATTGTACGTGTCCTCTATGACCCTGATTGATTCTTGGGTAGCAGGACTGAAATCTGAGTTGGGCACTATGTCATCATTATTTTGCTTTTCGAGCTGTTTGATGTTAACCTGTCCACGATAGAAGACCTTTGCCCAGTGTGAGCCCATCTTTACAGTCCGGGGAATGTGTTTAGAGGGCAATGCTTCTATGTAGACCATCCGGTCTCCATTAGAACAGTTTGTTAGCTGGTTGTTGTAGCGAATCATGCGTCTCATAATATTACTCACAATCTTGCAGCCTTTTAGATTGAGAAACTCCGTCACAATACTATCATCAGCAGATTCTGGTAGCTCTTTGATAGTGATCTGAATGGCGTTTAGGTCAGCCATACGGGATTTCATACTGAAAGGATTTTCGTGTTTGAGGTAAATGTGTTTGCCCCGTACTGAAATTCCTCTCATGAGGAGTTTAGCTCTTGCATCCCTATCATGAAGATAAATACGCCAGAGTGCTCCAACTCTTTGGATTGACCGGAGGTGATGTGGATAGATTTCCTGTATAAGGCAGTGGTAGATCTCTCCTTCCCGTACAGGATTCTTTATAGAGTCATCCTTAGAAAGGATTTCCCTTTCCATAATGAAAATAGGCAAGACTGCTTCCTTTGAGTTGCGACCAGCCACCACATTCCAAGGCACCCTTTCTTTGTCTGGGTGCAACTCAGCCATTTTCCACAGACTTGCAGTTTTGACCACAATTTGGAAATACAATGTATCAAGATGTGCCAGAGATGTAGATAAAACAAGCTTTGTTCTGAAGACGAGCCAGGCAAACAGGCCCAATAGTCCTGAAAACTTCCACTTAGACAATTGCCTCAAAACTTGTAGATGGTTTTGTCAAGGTTCACCATATGCAGGGAAATAGACAGATATTGACAAAGGAGTTCAATACTTAACAGAAACTTGCAAGAGTTTTGATGATTGCAAAGATTTGATTTGGATTGTAAGAACTGGTGTCTCAAAGCAACAGCATGGCGGCCATCTTTTTTGGGGGCTTACCAAAATCTCTACCTGGATCAAAAGGTCTAGTGCGAAGTGTTTTAGTGAAGACCAAAGCGAACATCCTTGAAAGGCCAGTAAGCAAAGTATGCCTACTTATGGAAGCAGAAGGTCACAAATAAAATGAGTCTATTGAGACTTGCACCAAAATAACGTTACTTAAATTTAGACTAATGTATCTGGACATTAGACTTTGAAATTGAATTGGCTCCTTCCTTTTGATAATTGTTCTCCATGTTGGCTCACAATTAGGGGCCGGTATGTTAGGGCCAATTTAAGCTTAAGTTTATTTTATTGAAATTTACCTCCGCCTGCTGGCACTTTTACTTGCTTTATGACACCACCAGGAACTCCTATATATGGACACAGGAAGTGAGGCCTGGCAGGTGAACGCATTAGTGAAGAAGCGCTAGACACAGTTGGGAGCGATATAGTTTTTTGACCACGAACATAGACTAAGAACTCACGAACTACAGTAACCACATACAAAACAACATTGAAGCTTTTCGTTTACATTTACATTGATACACGCATACATCTTTGGATTATTTAGGTTGTATTTAGAAGGATAGAAGATCCTATTTTTGTTGGAATTAGAATCTTTAAGTTTGTTTGAACGTGCGTCCGAAATCCCCCCGGCCTGGCTCGCGCGGCGGCTTGATAAAGAAGGTGAGACAAGTTGCCAAAATACACACATTACACATCACACATTACACATCACACATTACACATCACACACACATTACACATCACACACACACATCACACACGCATTACACATCACACACACACACACATTACACATCACACACACACGTTACACACACACACACATTACACATCACATCACACTAGAGTTTAGATTCTCTGCCCGAGCCCGAACTTGACCCGACCCGACCCGCGGGCCGGGTCGGGCCGATATTTCCAGCCACTATCCTCGGGCCGGGCCGGGCCGGGCCGGGTCCTTGATCAAGGTTTTTTTTTTTTAAATCATTAGCCTACTTGGGTGGGGAGCTAAAGCTATGCCATAGTCAGACTCAGAAATATTATATATTTAACAAAGTAGGCCTAAGTAACAAGTGTATACAAAGTTATACAAGTTAGGCTCAGAGTTACAAAATGTCAATTGTAATGTCATCTGCAACACGTGTCATGCGCAGCTTCTCCACTCGCACACATCACACCGGGCCTGCTGTGCTGTATTGTGTAGCTCACGCATCACACCGGGCCTGCTGTGCTGTATTGTGTAGCTCACGCATCACACCGGGCCTGCTGTTCTGTATTGTGTAGCTCACGCATCACACCGGGCCTGCTGTGCTGTATTGTGTAGCTCACACATCACACCGGGCCTGCTGTGCTGTATTGTGTAGCTCACACATCACACCGGGCCTGCTGTGCTGTATTGTGTAGCTCACACATCACACCGGGCCTGCTGTGCTGTATTGTGTAGCTCACGCATCACACCGGGCCTGCTGTGCTGTATTGTGTAGCTCACGCATCACACCGGGCCTGCTGTGCTGTGTTGTGTAGCTCACGCATCACACCGGGCCTGCTGTGCTGTATTGTGTAGCTCACGCATCATACCGGGCCTGCTGTGCTGTATTGTGCAGCTTAAGTGCAACGTGAAGCTTGAAGATGTAAAGAAAAAAAAATGAAAACAGGAGAAATAACTTCGAGCAAGTTTGGAGAAAAGTCGGAGGTATGCATTTGTCAGGTATGCTTTGTTGCGTGCATTAAGTGCGCACGATGTTCACCTATGACAGCAAAAATACTTTAAGATGAACATGAAGCAGGCTTGCCATGGCAGAAATAATGATAGCCAGCCTTCAATGTCCTCTTTTGTCACTTCTCCAAGCATACACCTGAGAGCGAGGCAAGCCCTCACAGAGAAATGCGTTGCGTTTTGCTGCAGGGACATCATTTTACGTTGTAAGTGGCTTACGTTTCTTCATTCGGATTCATTTGCAATCCATTCCATTCTGAATAAACAAACATAGTTTAGCCTACATTCTTCATCCTCCTTTGCATTATTCATTAATATAATTCTTAACGGATTTCTGTAGCTCAAACAGCTCGGAATTGTAGTTGAGAACGTCAGTTATAGGCTAATGGCCCACGTATTTTAAAAAAAATGTCGGGTTTAAATCGGGCTCGGGCTCATAATTACAGTTAATGTGTCGGGCCGGGTCGGGCTCGGGCACAATGTGCACGGGCTCGGGTAGGGTCGGGCTTGATTGTTTGGGCCCGATCTAAGCTCTACATCACACACACATTACACACACACACACATTACACATCACACACATATTACACATCACACATCACACACATTACACATCACACACACACATTACACATACACACATTACACATTACACATCACACACACATTACACATCACCCACACACACACACATTACACATCACACACACATTACACATCACACATCACACACACATTACACATCACCCACACACACACACATTACACATCACACACACAAACACACATTACACATCACACACATTACACATAACACACACACATTACACATCACATATCACACACACATTACACATCACACACACATTACACATCACCCACACACACACACATTACACATCACACACACACATTACACACACATTACACATCACACACACACACATTACACATCACACACACACACATTACACATCACACACACAAACACACATTACACATCACACACACACATTACACATCACATCACACACACACTACACATCACACACACACATCACATCACACACACATTACACATCACACACACACATCACACAAACACATTACACATCACACACACACATCACACACACATTACACACACACACACATTACACACACACATTACACACACACATTACACACATACACACACATTACACATCACACAAACACATTACACATCACATCACACATTACACATACATTACACATCACACACACACATTGCACACACACACATTACACATCACACACACACATTACACATCACATCACACACACACATCACACACACATTACACATCACACACATATTACACATCACACACACATTACACATCACACACACACATTACACATCACACACACACACATTACACATCACACACACACATTACACATCACACACACATTACACATCACACACACACACATTACACACACACATTACACATCACACACATTACACATCACACACACACACATTACACATCACACACACATTACACATCACACACACACACACTGTGTTCTCGCTACTCGAGTAGAGCATCTTCTCAGTGTGTGTCCTGTGCTTTCTGTGCTCGTGACTGCGGTCTTCCTAGGTGTGTGTGTGTGTGTGTGTGTGTCCTTCTGGAAAGTGTGACGTTGGAGCGAGTCACGCTCGCGTGGCAAAGCAGATTTGTCCTTCAGAGTGCTGCACCACCCAAAAGCAACACTCTCATCTTAATGCCATTGCTGGAGAATCCTGTGTGTGTGTGTGTGCCTGTGTGTGTGTGCCTGCTTATGTGTGTGTGCCTGCGTGTGTGTGTGTGAATCTTGGCCCAGTTTCAGGAGCTTGATTTTGGCCGGCCTGATGACCTTCCCTTGAAAAGCAGTGTGTGTGTGTGTGTGTGTGTGTGTGTGTGTGTGAAAGAGAGTATAGTATCTCTCCCTCTCTCTGGGATGATTAGTAAAAGTTTGAAGTGCGTAATGACAACACAGGCATCACTGTCCTGAATCTACCAGTAGTGTATCCTGAATATATCAGTGATGATGTAAGTGTGTGTGTGTAAACGCTAGTTAGTCTGTTAACATTCATATTTGCAAGCCTCCAAGTACAGACGTCATCACTTTAAATCCTACCTGTTGCCTTTCACCGTCCACTTATTTAACTGCTGTTGCATCCCTTGACATGCCATCTCCTTTTCCCACTTTCTTTTTCTATTTTTAGTCGTCAACAGCTTTTTTTTTGCTGTATCAATCTTTTCCCATAGACGGCAACTCACTACTCGTAGGCCTATCTGCTCGCCCAGCGCTCACGGCGCCCCCACTCCCTCTTCTATGTCAAACTTCTAGATGGAATCTTATGAAATGTTGAAATGATTCAGAAACGGACAGCAGTAGCTACGTATAGAAAATACCAAATATATTATTTAATTTTTTTACCATCGCTTTGGCGCCCCCATGGAGCTGCGCCCCAATGCGCCGCATATAGTGCATACCCACTTTTTGCGCCACTGCAGTAGTGTATCCTGAATATATCAGTAGTGTTAACCCTTTAGCCGCCAGGGTTTAAAAAATATAAATTGGATTTGTACATCAAAATTTCAAAAGGCCATGGCTTGCAAGTGGTCAGAGATAAAGTCCTACTGTAAATGTGAAAATCATTTAGTATGAACAGAAGTTTATGAAGGAGGTAAATTTACCCATCTAATTTGCACATTATGACATCACTGGATGGCAACCACCGTGAATTATGCACATTTCAGTAAATACTAGATGTTGAACATATTTGAGCAGTTTTACTTTCTTTTTTTGTCATTTCACCGACATAACAAATGAACAGGAAAACAGTCACATGTAAACCAACAATAGTAAACTATTACTATAATCACAAACCCTATGCTACTATACAATAAAGTAGCCTGGTCAAATCAGTTCCATATCGCGGGTGACTTTGAAGTTCTTCAGAGCCCTATTTTTACAACCCCTGCTGTCTATACCACATCCATTACGGACACTATCATCACTATTGTCACTGGCACCTCCAGCTATGTTGGGCAGAGGGTCGAAATAAACATGGTATGCTTAGTGGACACTGTCGAAAAAGACGCACCTCCATTCACAGACGCTCCGTGACTATCAGTCAATAGACGATCGATCATATTCTCCAAAAGGCAGATATTCTCCTTCAGAATCAGAATAGGTGAATAACAGATCCAAGACTTCATCACACGTGAAATTTTTTTTCAACATTTGGTGTATTTCTGCTTCAATTTGTGCAAAACTATGGCCCGCATCGCTTCCGCGTTATGGAGGAAATGCACGTCTTCTTCGTGTGTTTCTCACGTGTTTTTCGCGAGCTTCCTGAAAACGTTGAAAAAAAAAGGTTGAGCTTGAATCGAAGCTCTGGGTGTCTGCCAACTAGTTGTCAAGAGTACAAATGAGATTTTACACTGTACTCGCGTCTGTTTTATTCAGTAATGACGCTTGTCGCAATATTGCGAAATGGGCGGTTAGAGGGTTAAGTATCCTGAATATATCAGTAGTGTTACGTATCCTGAATCTACCAGTAGTGTTAAGTATCCTGAATCTATCAGTAGTTTTAAGTATCCTGTAGTGTTAAGTGTCCTGAATATATCAGTAGTGTTAAGTGTCCTAAATCTACCAGTAGTGTTAAGTATCCTGAATCTATCAGTAGTTTTAAGTATCCTGTAGTGTTAAGCGTCCTGAATATATCAGTAGTGTTAAGTGTCCTGAATCTACCAGTAGTGTTAAGTATCCTGAATCTATCAGTAGTTTTAAGTATCCTGTAGTGTTAAGTGTCCTGAATATATCAGTAGTGTTAAGTATCCTGAATATATCAGTAGTGTTAAGTGTCCTGAATATATCAGTAGTGTTAAGTATCCTGAATAGAGTAGTTTTAAGTATCCTGAATATATCAGTAGTGTTAAGTATCCTGAATCTACCAGTAGTGTTAAGTATCCTGAATATATCAGCAGTGTTAAGTGTCCTGAATATATCAGTAGTGTTAAGTATCCTGAATGATAGCGCTACGTTCGCAAATGTAAGTACATCTTCACGTCCATCTACTGGGAGACTATAGGCAGGGCTGCAGCCAATCAGAGAACAGAAAAGACAAACACATGATGTTGCACCGATTTATTTCTACAGTGTAATTAGCGCAAGAGAAGTGAGTGAGCGACTAACAGTGAGAAGCTGAAATGCAGCGTTTAAATAAGGTTGAAACGCAGCATTTAAATAGGGTTAATTAAGGTTGAAACACAGCGTTTAAATAGGGTTAATTAAGGTTGAAACGCAGCGTTTAAATAGGATTAATTAAGGTTGAAACTCAGTGTTTAAATAGGGTTAATTGAATTTGAAACGCAGGGCTCTATTTTAATGGTCTAAAACTAAAGTGTCTTTGCGCAAAACGCAAGTCACTTTGTGGGCGGATCTTGGGCGCTGATGCTATTTTACCGGCGGGATAATTGACTGTTGCGCCCGACGCAAATCTAAAATGGGGTGGTCTGAAGTAGCTACATTAATCATGGGTGTGGTTTGGGCGTAACGTGCAATAAACCAATCAGAGCGTCATCTCACATTCCCTTTAACAACAGGCAGGCTTGTTCCATAGAGGATTGCTATTATGATGGCGTATTTGCCAGGCGCAGCCAGGAACGGTTCACAGCGCTATAGTCAGTTGGGAACAGTTTGCTATTGATTTTTCCTCTTGACAAAATGTAATACAGAATTGTCACAAAGACATACTTTCCGATGTTTTGGGATCACTCTCACTGAATCACAAGGTTATGAATGCATGGTGATATTTTTGCAATGTACAATGTAATCTAACATTACCTCTCTATAGACAATGCATATCTTCTGTCAGTTAATCTCTTCTCTCCCATGCTGCTGTAACAATTTAACGTTCTTTTTAAACGGCTGTGTTACTGTAAACGCACAAGGGGTTCTTGGGAATGAAGGTAGTAATCGACAATGACAAAACACTTCTGTCACAAATGCTTTTTCCTTCTTAGCTAAACATATATGCATAACAGCATGTGTAAGGCCGTTCATAAGGCACACAGCAACAAACAAATGTCAGACGGCGCTGAACACAAACAATAAAAGACGCACCAAACAGTTCATTTGAATGACGCGCGTAGCGCGGTATATTTATCAGTGCACCAATTATTCTGTGCGCCCACACAATACTTGAATCACCCCCTTGTCTCAGTCCACAAAATTAAACTAAAAGTCCAAACTAAAGGAAAACTTCAGGTCTTTCCCAGGATCGTGCTACAGTCTTTATATTCCAACCAGGAAACAGGTAGGCCCCGAAAATAATCCTCTGTCGGAACGCAGCGAAAAATAAATAATCCACAAGAAAAAAGGCAAAAGGTCAAGCGCTGATTCAGTGGTATACCACGCCAAAAAACACTCAAACGAGATAGATCTCACCAGATCAGTGGTATACCACGCCAAAAAATACTCAAACGAGATAGATCTCACCAGATCAGTGGTATACCACGCCAAAAAACACTCAAACGAGATAGATCTCACCAGATCAGTGGTATACCACGCCAAAAAACACTCAAACGAGATAGATCTCACCAGATCCGTTGAACGTCGGGCAACGTTACCACGAGAAGTTGAAGTTTGGGGTCCGGGCACGTCCTCTTGCTGGAGACGCGTGTATGAATGACAGTCTATGCAGTTGCACAACGTTCTCTCCTCTCCTCCATTAAAGCAGTCTCTTAAGACGTGTTTGAAGCGTTATCAAACCAAGGGACTATAGCTTTAACTCTCGGTAGCCGCAGCAAACACTACTGGCGCCACGTATTCAAACACATCCGCACTTGCTGAATCTCTCCACGGAACCCCCACACACCCGGCGCACCCACCTAAGTAAGCTTGGGTGCGCGGTCATAGGAATCGCGGGCGGCCGAGGCCTTAAAGAGACACCCCCATTCTTACCAAAACCACAGTGGACAATACATATATTACACAGATATACATATGAATATCATTCCTCATACATAAACATTATATGCAATCAAGGTAATGTTCTGTGCAATAATAAATGTAAAGGAACACTTAAATTAATGTGACTGTGTCACACTGCTGCTGGGGCATTTGGGTTAAATGGCATCGGCATGCAATTCAACATCAGTCCTCTAATATTTCCTAATTTATGTCATCAACACATCCGTGATTCGTGAAAATGTGTACGCTAGATTAATGCCTATTTTTTCACATGTTAATGGACACCACACTGATTTCCCTCGAGTGGTAATATTTTTCTTTGAAATTATGTATGGTTTACAGAAATGGGAACTACGATGTATAGATGAGAGGAGCGAAGTGTGCGTTGCGCAGCACAGGCGGCCAAGCAAGGGCTCCTTACCATCAGGCAACTCAACAACGAGAAACAGTTTCCAAGTTGACCTAACTTTTCAACTCTGGACAGTATCCCATTAACTGCATGACAGTATCCTATTTACAATATTTTCTGTAAAGTAGAGTTTGTCACATGTTATCATCAACTTAATGCATGCACAACATTTGTTTAAGCAGGAGAGAGAATAACAATGAATGGACGCAGCAACTTTTTTGAAAATAACTAAAGGACGGAGGGAACATAGCAAAGCTTGGAGTTATTTCAGATGGGCTACAACAAGGTAGGCAAAATAATGGTGCTTAAAACCTTAGCGCAGCTGGAATAATGCTTAGGCTGATGTTAAAGCGCACGCGATGTTTAAAGCCATACACAACGGTAAATTGGAACAAAACTAAAGGTAAAGGGTATAGGGCTGTATAAAGTTGTCCAAATGAATAGGTCATAATTAGGTGTTGTTGTTGTAAAGATATTGCATGTAGATGTTGTACTATATAGGCTACTACATTTTTAGGTCACCAATGCACGATCAAAACCGGGAAATGGACAAATATTATCAAGGCTTTGAATGTTTCCGTCCGTGCATGGGGGTGTCTAGATTGGTGTGCAACGCATTCATTCCTGCAGGCCTGTGGCCATGCATGCGCCATTAAAATAGCATCTGAATTTGCGCCACAGACTTTAGACCAGGAGGTTCCTGGTCTGTGGTGGAATTGTTTTCTGAAACTGCAAAATATCAGAAATACCGGAACACGCCCCCTGTTTTCACTGAACCGCCCACCGTGGGTGCAATCAAATTCCCTAATTTACAGGCATGTACCTGTGGAGGGAAAATTCCAATATGCGCTGACTGCAAAATAGTAAAGACAAAAGCGAGAGTATACAAAGTCAATTGCGCTGGGACGCAAGATAGAGCCCACAGTGTTTAAATAGGGTTCATTTCCCTTTAGGCGCCAGAGCTTCTTTGTTCCGAAAGGCTATCTTAGGCTATTATGACATTCTAAAGTGCTAGCCTGGGTGTTCCCATGCTGCCTTGCGCGCGATTTGATTCACGCTGCTAAGGCAGCCTGGAGACCATGGAGCAAATTTTCGCCTGAGATAGGAGACCAATCACAGAACAAGGGGGAAAGCAAGACAATGATGAGCTATGCACAGACGCATTTGATAGACATCTGTGGCACCCAAAAAACGGATCTGGGCATTTTTTTCAAATACGAGAAAATGAACGTTTAGTTCCCAGACCACGTCTCATTGAGAAGTGGTGGCGCTAGCCAGGCTACTAAAGTGCATCGTCACTCGTCAAAAGCTTATTCAAATTGAGTAGGATGTCCAGTCCACATTGGGAGGGGTTTCGTTATCAAAAGTGGAGCGCATGGCGCAACAAGGTGTTCCTAGGTTTTTTAATCAGTCATATGGGTGTGTTTGGGGCGTAACATCATTTTAAACCAATGAGAATGACATCTGTCATTCCCTTTAACGGCGCAATGCGCGATATGTCAAATAAATGCATCGGTATTTTGGCATTCAACGGCGCATTCGAAGGAGGCTGCTTGCGAGACCGTATGGAATAGATATTCCACTAAACCATGCTTTACTAAAACTTAGCATAGCCTTCACGCATTTGCACTCGTCTATTATTTGAACTCATTGGCAAAGTGAAACTAACTTCACCAAGGAGTCAGTCAACGACAAGACAGTTATATGCAGTTACTTTCACTATTGACTGACAATGGGTTACCATCGAAAACATAGGCTGGAAAAAACAACACTTACCCTAATATTGCTCAAATGACTGAATAAAACAACATTTATCCTGCAGAGGAGTTGCTTATATCTCGTGACAGTGTGTCTTCAGCTGTGCTCCATACGTGTCTCTCGCCTCTCCCCTAATCACTTTTAACCGTCATTACCAATTTGCAAATGATGGTGAATAACTACTCATCATGAGATGTACAGTATTTCGTAATATCTTTATTCTAATTATGTTTCCCATTGTAATTGTGCAATTTGTAATGTTTTGCATGGACGTGCACTGGTGTGCGTTCATGAATGATAGAAGGATGGTGCGTGCACCTGCCAATATGACTGTTGGCAATCCGCTCTTAAAATAACATGAACAACTCGCCATAGACTTCTGACCAGGTGTACAATAGCGATTTTTAGACAATGTGCCAGGGCACTCCCTAGGTTGTTAATTGCCACACCACTGGGCGCATTGTTTAAAAAATAAACGTGCAAAATACCGAATTAAACTTTGCACAAGTTTTACGCCATGCGCCAGTGTGCAAAATACAGCCCGATATCTTAAAAGTGATAAAGAGATAGAGACTTTCTGTAAATTAGAGGAATATTAAGGATGACCCAAAGTTTATGTTTTACCCATCTAATTTGCATAGTATGACGTCATATGGTGGCGGCCATCTTCGATTATAGAATTTTCATGAAAATGTTTGAATGATAAAATGCACCACTTCTTTCCCCCCAAAATGTCCCTCACCTTCTGTATGCTATATTGGACAATACTGAATGCTCAGGTAAATAGTAAGTAGTGAACAAACTGTGTAAATCATTACTAATAAATGGCAGAAACAAAACAATTGCATGTAGCGGTAGACTGGCCTTTTGCTGTAGAGATTTTCCATTTACTACATACAGTAGGCACTCTGATTCCATGTATGGGGCACATATATATTATTCATATGACACACAAACACAAGTAGACAAGACCTGTTTAGTTCAAAAGCTCACTTCCCATGGCAAGGCACAGATCAGGAGTGAGATGACGAGACAAGACAAGAGACAATGTTAGTATTGTTTTTCTTTTTGTTGTTTTTGTTGATGTTTTTTTGGTTGTTTTTTTTTAGCTGACAAAGACACACACATGACGAGGACACAAACACAAAAAAGAACACATATTGTACACTACTATGGTCAGGGAAATAGATAGTAAATCAACAGTGTAAATCATTACTAATAAATGGCTGACAAAAAAAATTATGTAGCAGGCCTTTTGCTGTAGAGACAATGACTCCCTATCCCTATCCATACAGGGCCGGCATTCCCATCATCTTGTGATAGACTATGCATGGCCTAATGGCTCCCCTGCCCCGTGTCACCACCTCTGCTCCTGCTGCGAGCAGCATGGCCAGATCTGCCTCGCACGCGCGCCGAGTGGAGAGAATTTGCGCAGCTCGGACTAGGCCTACTGTCATTCTCATTGCGACTCCCCACACTGCCTCTACGTTCCCCCCTAACTGTCCTATGAGCACTTCGACCTCGTCTAACATACCCAGTGGCATTAGACAAAGGCTCCACCACGTTACTGTCGCCGCGATTGCGGAGAGGCACACGGTCAGAAGACAGAAGCTAGCGCTATGGACATTAGGCTACCTCCAGCCTCGTTCGCCACACCACTAACACCCTGCTAACTTCCCGATGAACACTCCGACCCTGTGAAACATTATTCCCACCACTGACATTGGGCAAAGGATTGAACGTTTGTGCTTGGTGTAGGCTAAACTCTCACCCACTAGCGATCATGTGACACTTGCTCTGCTGCAGCCAGGGGCTTCTCTCGCATACACCTCCTGAATTTAGTGAATGTATGGGGTTTCAATGCGTGATTTCGGGTGTTATTTCCCCATAAGTAATTTAAATACTCGATAATGTCAATTTGGACATTGTTAAAACAACAATCACGATATTATCGCAGACGATATATATCGCCCACCCCTAACACACACACACACACACACAGTGGAGCAATAACACCACATTCACACACACACACACACACACACACACACACAATAGCAGACATCCCAACCTGCAAAAAGTCATTTCAGGGAGGTATCACGAAAAAAAAAACTTTAGCCTACTTAAAGGTGCCATGTGTAATGTCCGCCAAAAAATCAATTCATACTCCACATTCCATAAAAGATGGGGGCAGTATACCTCCAGAAAGTGAGTTGGTCTACCCCAGAGTAACAACCGAGACGTGTGTATTGCAGTTTGGCTGGCGGTTATGTTGCCCGCATACCGCCTCCCATGGCCGAAACTGGTATTATGACACTTGTCAGGCTGTGGCTAGTAATTTAGCATGCTAATTGCATTGCATGTAAATGCAATGGACTATTATCGCTGTTCTTCTTATTATTCTTCTTCCGACCAAATTCAACGTTTAATGCGACTGAAACCGCTGAACCGTCTGACCTCATTCAAAGACTCCTACAAAGCTCTTGTAACGGACAATCGTAGAATGTATTTTTCATATTTGTGAACTTTATACTTTTTGAGATATTTATGATAAAAGAGCAATAAAGTCCCATAGACTTAACATTGACCGCCGTGGCGGCAACTTTTAGCATTATGACGTGACCTGCACCTGAAAGCAATCAGCAGCTGGTCCGCTGCAATCTTTCTACCACTGGAGCTGTGAATCTTCTGAACGTTTTGGCCTGCCGTGATACTTTACTTGCTCGTAAAACTCTCCTCCAGAGGCACATTTCTCTAACTACAGACAAGTTAAGTGGTCCGATTTTTGGTATTTGACTCATTTATGTCGTCAAACAATGTTATGTAGCATTCTACTATAGGCCTAGGTTATGAAATGATAGGTCACAAGTAGCCAAACTCTGTAGTTCTAACGTTAGGGGAATAGTTAACGTTAGCACTTATCCTATCCGTTGATATTTATTATGTAAAGAAAGTTATGAAACCCACCTAGTCAACGTTAATAAGTCGTCACTTTAAATTGACCGGTTAGCTGTAGGTTTCGATAACGTTAGCTAACAACATTCAAACCTAACGTCGCTCCCAGCTGAGCACTGACGTTAACGTTACATTTGCTCACTAACCAGTAGCGTTTTAACTAGCGTTATACTATCTGGCTCTTGATAACCTGTGGAAAGGGACCTGATGAAAACCTTACTGTTTGGAAACGGACCATATTATGACCAAAGTATTGTTAAAACACACTACAGAAGTTGAGGTATAACGTGTGCTGTCAACATAGTTACAGAGTATGTTTACTTGGCCTAGGCTACTCATTTCTGCATTATTCTGGCCTATAAATTAAAGCTTCCCAGTTGTTGTAGGCTACATCCTAAAGTAGGCCTACATCGTAATCTGTAGAAAAAATGTGGATAACAGACCTAGCAAGCTGTAAAATATAGTGTAGTTGGTTATCAAGATGCTTAATATCAGAACGGTCCATCCTTAAGATTCAGTTTATGATTATCAACAGCAACAACACACCCTTTGCCTACAAAGTGTTCTAAGCTGTTTACTTTAAACTGTTTGGCTGTCAACTATCCTTAACCCTTTCATGCACACATTATGAAAAAAATTGTCTAGATTTTTTTAATATTGATTTTATTACTCTATATGAGCCTAAAACTGAAAATCATTTTGATTTTTAAAAAAATATGATTTTATATAGAAGTTATTTTACTGTCCACGTATGTGGACAGTGCGCAACAATGGGGTAAAAAATAATAAAGAGTAATGACAGAAAATATGGACCATTATGTGACTTTAATGCAAAAAACCAACAGTTTTTTCAAGTACATCATAACAGTAATGATTTTAATGACACAGAAGGATATTCTGAAGATGTTATGCAACATTACAAAGAGTTAATTTTTTAAAAAAAGAGTTATTTATAACAGTATTTGATCAATTTTTGATTTTTTTTAAACAGATAACATATAAATTATTAAAAAAAATATTTGTCCAGTTAAAAAAAGTAGATTTTGCAATCATATCATGATGGTTATGTTGTTAACTGCTGAAAAATATTTTTTACTATGTCATTTAGAAGATAATATTTACAAACATCTCAAAAGAATTAAAAAATGTTTTAAGTTTCAACAACTGATTAATTTTACAATCATGTCTGTAATGTTATTTTTAAACAGATTTGTGTGTGTGTGTATGTACAGTATGTGTGTGTGTGTGTGTGTGTGTGTGTGTGTGTGTGTACTGTATGCGTTTGTGTACTGTATGTGTGTGTGTGTGTGTACTATGTGTGTGTGTGTGTGTACTGTATGTGTGTGTTTGTGTGTGTCTGTGTGTGTGTGTGTGTGTGTGTACTGTGTGTGTGTGTGTGTGTGTAATGTATGTATGTGTGTGTGTGTGTGTGTGTGTGTGTGTACTGTATGTACAGTATGTGTGTGTGTGTGTGTGTGTGTGTGTACTGTATGTGTGTGTGTGTGTGTGTGTGTGTGTGTACTGTATGTGTGTGTTTACTGTATGTGTATGTGTGTTTGTGTGTGTGTACTGTGTGTGTGTGTGTGTGTGTGTGTGTGTGTGTGTGTGTGTGTGTGTGTGTGTGTGTGTGTGTGTACTGAGTGTGTGTGTGTACTGTGTGTACTGTATGTGTGTGTGTGTGTGTGTGTACTGAGTGTGTGTGTGTGTGTACTTTATGTGTGTGTGTGTGTGTGTACCGTATGTGTGTGTGTGATGTGTGTATGTGTGTGTGTGTGTGTGTGTGTGTGTGTGTGTGTGTGTGTGTGTGTGTGTGTGTGTAATGAGTGTGTGTGTGTGTGTGTGTATTTAATGTGTGTGTGTGTATTGTATGTGTGTGTGTGTACACCACTTAGTCACCACCTAATGTCTTAATATATTACTCTTTGCAAAACATGCACACCATTCATTGGTCTCTATATATTTCTGTAATGTTGTCATAAATAGGCAGTTCACATAATGTATAATATGTAGTTAGGTCATTATTTATGTTTACCAAATGTTTGTTTCTTTGTAATTAAAAGTAGTTAAATTCATATTTGAACAATACAAATAAAAAAACTTCCTAGTTACAAAATCAGATTTTTGGTCATTTAACTCCTCTGTTGCGCGACGTCCACATACGTGGACAGTTGTTTTTTAGCGTCTACAAACTATATTTTACATCAAATTTAATTTCTAACCTCATAGAGTTGTTCAACACACTCTCCTGTACACCATAATATTTTTTTTTACCTGGTTTTGCCTTCTTGAGTAGAAACTTTTTAAAGATATGCCTGGAGCATTCAGCACATGGCCATTACTATCAGCCATGTTGAATTGATGATGTCATCAAGCAGTCAATATTCCAAATATAAGGTGATACATATTGTTAATATATTGCAATGGATCGATCTATTAAAACTGCCCTCAAGTGGATTGGAGTATATCAACATGATAAACAAATAGAAATCAGAGTTAAAGTTACTGTCCACAGATGTGGACATTGCGCATGAAAGGGTTTAAACAGAAATTAATAAAACTTTGTTTGCAGTGAAATACTATAGGCTAGTATATTTAACTACCATTACAGATTTATGGTGCAACAACCTCACTTAAATATCTAAGTTGTATTGAACAATTGTACACATTCCATGTTTTTGGTATAACTCTAACTTGTTTGCTTTTGTCTTTTAGGGACCAGACCAGTGTGGTGATGACCGTGTATTACATTATGTGTGTGCCTGTCTGTGTGCACATCCTGCCAACCATACATCGCTGACATTAACACTAACATTAATTCCTAAAAACATGTGACCATATCTCAACATATCTGCACATACTTTTGAACTATAGACGTAGATCTGAGATCTACACTGAGACATTCTGAGTATTATATTGTTGCAGGAGGAATATGCCGACAACTATATGAAGCATGCATACATTTGAATCATACCTGTGCTGTGACATCTGTGAAACTTAGCTGTGCTGTTAGACCTCTGTTTTTAGACCTGAGCTGTGCTGTGTGAAAATTAAGATTCTAACCTACTGTCTAAAACTGACCATCTGAAGGGCTGAATCTTGTTCTTCAGTCTATATCACCATCAAAAGTGACCTATTTATTACAATGAACTGAAACCTCTAGCTCTTGCTGCCATTTCAGAATTACCACTGATAAATAGATCTATATAGATATGATTGGCATTATCAAGTTCTGTATATATATACACACACACAACTGTGATTTTTTTTTTTACTTCAAGCTTACATTGGTTGTTCATTAGTGTATTCTGAGTATCATTCTGCTGTATTAAAACAAAGAATGTTGATCAATATTGAATTGACCATTTATTTTTACTGACTGTCATATACTCTAAGCTAACATCTAACCAAGTAAGTGGTTTTCAAGAATACTGTAAGACTGTGTAATCTGAATAATCATACTGTAAGTAATATAATGTTATACACAGCAGCTTTTTTGCATTTACATGGTAATTCCCTGGAATTGCATTTTCTAGTTCAGGTTGATATCTCTGCAGCACTATACCGTGTCATTTTTTTAATGACATCATCGCCCTTATTTCTTCTCATTCTTTTGATGTGTGTAGCTCATTTTTTGGATATCTTTACCTCAATTCTTACACATGGCACCTTTAAATACAGATTAATATGTTCAATAATGTCTAGTCAGTACAACAAATAAGGAAGGCCTATAGATAGAAATTGTGAAAATAAAATATGTAGATTTTGGTAGTTTGGTCTTTTCATGTAGCCTTGGCAGCTAGCCATCTAGTAGGCTATAGGCTTGAATAATATGCACATGAATTGACAAACTCACCTCAACATGTATTTTACAGTAACCCGCCATGGGCAATGCTAAAGTCACTTGTTAAACTCACCTCAACATGTCTTTTACAGTTTTTTTCAAATGCTTACACACTAAATCTTTGCTCGTCACACAATTTTCTAAACATGTCTTCCAAACATCATAACCCCACACCAAATGTGCAAAACCATACACTAATTCTCAGTGTTTGACTCAGTTTTCAATTGACTAAAACACATTTTGCAAAACAACACACAATTTTCTACTTAACACACAAAAATTGAACAGGAAGCAACTTGATTTCATTTTTCAAACACAACCCATCAAACACACTAAATCACCAGTGCTTCACTCTCTCTCTTCACATGTGTAAACACTCATTACACTCATTACTACGGAACACCATTCAGTCATTGCCTTAGTACAGGCCTATAAATAGATCCTCTATATGTAGGTATGGACCCTTTCAATCTGGCCCTAGAGGATTTCAGAACCAATGCAGATACTTTGAAAGGAATGTTCTACAAAAAGTCGACTTTATGTAAAACTTGTCTTTTTTACTGTATTTTTGTTCTCCCCAAGTTACCATTAGCTCAATACATTTGTCTATAGACCTGTGAATACATACACAACCCCCCCCCCCCCCCTCCTCCCACACACACACATACAGACAAACACACACAGACAGACACACACACACACACACACACACACACACTTTTCTTTGGAAAAAGCAAAGTAATTTGATAGTAGTCATACATTTCCATAGGCACTGATTAATTACGTTCGGGAGAAAAAAAGCCCGCCTACACTAAAAACTGATTGGTTGATTTAGCGAAACAGGCCAATCAGGATGCTCTCTGTCTTGGATGCGCTCAGACAGACACGCACCACCCCTCTCTCTCCGGTCGCATGCGCGCTCTTGATCGCTCACTCTAGATTCCGGGAGATTTGATCTAATTTGCGGGCGTCAGGGAGCCGCTATCAATATGCGGAAGACTTGGGATGTCTGCAATAGCAACACCACACACTCACAGCAACTCTACACACATAGCAACACCACACACACATAGCAACTCTACACACATAGCAACACCACACACACACACAGCAACACCACACACACATAGCAATGCCACACACACACACAGCAACGACACACACATAGCAACACCACACACACACACACACAGCAACACCACACACACATAGCAACGCCACACACACACAGCAACGACACACACATAGCAACACCACACACACATAGCAACGTCACACACACACACAGCAACGACAGACACATTTAACTACGCCATCAAGCAACTCATCTCTCATCTACCGACTCATAAAGCACGGCCATTAAATCCCCTTCCCTCTCTACCCCTCACTTTCTCTCTATCCCTCTCTCCATCTCTCTAGTCCTCACTTTCTTTCTCCCACTTTTTCTCTCCCCCGTCCACTCTCTCCCTCCCTCTCTCTCTCTCTCCATCTCTCTAGTCCTCACTTTCTTTCTCCTACTTTCTCTCTCCCTCCCTCCCTCTCCCCCTCTCTCTCTCTTCACTTCATCTTTCTCACTCTATAGCTTCTCTATTGCCCTCCAACTCTTTTTTGACTCTCTTATCCTTTCTTAGGTGACACACACACACACACACACGCACACACACACACGCACACGCACACACACACACGCACACACACGCACACACACACACGCACACACGCACACACACACACACGCACACACACACACGCACACACGCACACACACACACACACACACGCAGTAGAGCAAGCGGCCCACATCCAGTAACAAACTCTGTCATCCTGCCGATGCTGTCACCACGGTAACTCAATGTTGTGAGACTTGGTAACTGTCACCCCGGTAACTCAGTGTTGTGAGACTTGCTAACTGTCACCACGGTAACTCAATGTTGTGAGACTTGCTAACTGTCACCACGGTAACTCAATGTTGTGAGACTTGCTAACTGTCACCACGGTAACTCAATGTTGTGAGACTTGCTAACTCCAGCATTCTATACAGTGGCCTGAGGGCACCAAACCTCCTCTGTCAATCACACCGCCCCACCAGAAGCAGCTTGCCCTCACACACACACACACTGCACACGTACACACCACACACACACACTACAAACACACTGCACCGGCGAGCACACACACACTACACACACACACTGCACGTACACACCACACACACTACAAACACAAACTGCATGTACACACCACAAACACACACTGCACGTACACACCACACACACTACAAAAACACACTGCATATACACACCACACACACACACTGCACAGGCACACCACACACACTACAAAAACACACTGCACACCACACACACTACAAAAACACACTGCACACCACACACACACACACTACAAAAACACACTGCACATACACACCACACACTACAAAAACACACTGCACACTACAAACACACTGCACACCACACACACACACTATAAAAACACACTGCACATACACACCACACACACACTACAAAAACACACTGCACATACACACCACACACACACTACAAACACACACTGCACGTACACACCACACACACACACTACAAACACACTGCAAAAAATGAAATAATCTTCTATTAAGATCAAAGAATCTATTTGGTATTGTTTTAGTATGAAAAGACTTACCTAGTGCTCTCCCGTAAGATCATTTTGACTTAATTTAAGAAGACCTTGACTTATTTTAAGGAGTCTTATCAAGACAAATTTACTCAACGCACTGGCAGACAAATTTGCTTGTTTTCAGGATGAGATGTCTTAAAATAAGTCAAACTTTTCTTAAATTAAGTCAAATGATTTCATGAGAAAGCGCAAGGCAAGTCTCTTTATACTGAAAACAATACCAATTAGTTTTTTTTTTATCTTGATATAAGATTAATAACACTTGGTTAGATTGTGTTAGATAAGCAGTTTTTGCAGTGCACACACTGCACGTACACACCACACACACTACAAACACACACTGCACGTACACACCACATACACTGCACGTACACACCACACACACACTACAAAAAAACCCACTGCATGTACACACCACACACACACTGCACGTACACACCAAAGAGTGGTGTCTATCTCTCTTACACATACATAAGATGTTTGATCTCAACTTTCGCTTCTCCCTCTCATTTCGGGTGTTGTGTGTGTGTGATCCCCAGACTGCGTTGGGCCTTTGTTGTTCTAATTAACACTCTCTGCCTGACACACACGCACACACACACACAGGCTTCTCTGCCTGACACACACACACACACACACACACAGGCTTCTCTGCCTGACACACACACACACAGACACACACACACAGGCTTCTCTGCCTGGCACACACACACACACACACAGGCTTCTCTGCCTGGCACACACACACACACACACACACACAGGCTTCTCTGCCTGGCGCAGGTAATTAGGGCTGCATTTCGGTGGTGACGGCGAGCAGATGGTGATTGAGGGATGAGGGATGAGTTGCTCAATCGGCTGCTTTTGTCTGAACTCATTAATTATCTGGAGAAGCGAGCACTTGCACGATGGAGAAGAATGGCCACACACACACTCTGGAGAAGTGAGCACCCGCACACACACACACACACTCTGGAGAGAGAAGTGAGCACCCGCACACACACACACACACACTTTGGAGAAGTGAGCACACACACACACACACACACACACTCTGGAGAAGTGAGCACACACACACACACACACACTGGAGAAGTGAGCACCCGCACACACACACACACACACTCTGGAGAAGTGAGCACACACACACACACACACACACACTCTGGAGAAGTGAGCACACACACACACACACACTGGAGAAGTGAGCACCCGCACACACACACACTGGAGAAGTGAGCACCCGCACACACACACACACACTCTGGAGAGAGAAGTGAGCACCCGCACACACACACACTCTGGAGAAGTGAGCACACACACACACACACACTGGAGAAGTGAGCACCCGCACACACACACAC
Source organism: Alosa pseudoharengus (assembly GCF_046254945.1). Lineage (NCBI taxonomy): Eukaryota > Metazoa > Chordata > Actinopteri > Clupeiformes > Clupeidae > Alosa > Alosa pseudoharengus. The sequence continues at coordinate 887,562 of NW_027468640.1, read as the reverse complement.
ACACACTCTGGAGAAGTGAGCACACACACACACACACACACACACACTCTGGAGAAGTGAGCACACACACACACACACACTGGAGAAGTGAGCACCCGCACACACACACACTGGAGAAGTGAGCACCCGCACACACACACACACACTCTGGAGAGAGAAGTGAGCACCCGCACACACACACACTCTGGAGAAGTGAGCACACACACACACACACTCTGGAGAAGTGAGCACCCGCACACACACACACTGGAGAAGTGAGCACCCGCACACACACACACACACACTCTGGAGAAATGAGCACCCGCACACACACACACGACACGCACTCGGGAGAAGTGAGCGCCCGCACACACGCTAACACACACACAAGCTAACACACATACACTAACACGTTAACACACACACACACGCTAACAAACACACGCTAACACACACACACACAGGCTAACACACACACGCTAATGTAACAGTGGTGAAGGGACTGAGACCAAAACTGGCTTTTCTCACTTTTATTCCTTTAGGAAAAGTTCAAACAAAACATGCCTTCAGGCACTGGTGTACATAACACGGCATCTGCACATACAAAATAAAAGAAATACGCTGAATCCATGGGCTATATTACATGCATTGTTCATATACCCTCACTGTCAGACCCACTAGCAAGGGAGACATGCAACATGGAACGTTCAGGTGCACAGAATGAATGAATTAATATTCCAAGAAACTCACTAAACATTCACAGACAAAATAATAATGCATACACAATAATGCTAAACTAACTGTAGATTCATTGCCTGCTAAATGAATGAATGAATGAATGAAATGACTGAATTGTACTTTCCATGCACACTAAACTAAAGTACACTGAATGCATGGAAAATTGCTAGCGGAGTTTACAGCTAGCCACTTAAGACTCAGTGTGTATGATCTCGTGGTCATAATGAAAACATAAATAAACTTTCTCCAAGTTGCTAGAAATGCACCCAAATCCTAACAACATTTTACAGTTACAAAATTAAAACAAAGTGGGGAGTGCTTTATACAGTCAACCTACCCAATGCAAAGCATAATGCAACATACAGGCAACAACACAAGGCCAAAATGTAGCAGAGCTGCAGCACACCATTTCCAAAACACCAATCTCAATACAGCTGCGTAATTACAGCAAAAATCACATGCAAACACTAAACTACATTTATAACTCTGTTACGCTAACACACACACACTAACACGCTAACACACATGCTAACGCACACACACGCTAACACACACACACTAACACGCTAACACACACACACACACACTCTAACACATACATGCTAACACTAACACACATGCAAACACACACACACACACTCTAACACAGGGGTCTCAAACTCAAATGAGCTGGGGGCCACTTCTGCCACGTCATCTGATTGGAGGGCCACATCAGTGTTAAAGAATAATACAGCAAAAGAATGGCTATTTCTGAAAATGCAATGTTTTTTTTTCAAATACTACACAAAACTGCAGTGCAAGTCTTTTTTATCTCTTTTTAGACACCCGTGCTAGCAAACTTAGCTTATAAATAAAATAATGAAACAAAAAGCATAAAAACAGGTAAGTGTGTGTTTCAAACCAAATACAAATATTTTCCTCTCATACCTTATTTATACCTGGCAAACTTTAGTCGCTAGGGTTAAGAAGACAACACCACTGGATTTTGACATCAAAATTTCAAAAGGCTTGAAGTGGTCAGAGATAAAGTCCTACTGTAAATGTAAAAGTTTATGAAGGGGGTACATTTACCCATCTAATTTGCCACTGGATGGCAAGCAGCTCAAATTATGCACCTTTTAGTAAATACTGGATGTTGGACATATTTGAGCAGGTTTACTTTCTTTTTTGTCATATTACCCACATAACAAATTAACAGGAAAACAGTAGGCCTAAGATGTAAACCAACAATAGTAAACTATTACTAGCCTATAACCACAAACCGTTATTATAGGCCTACAATAATGAAGCATGGTCAAATCAGTTCCTATCGTGGGTAACTTTGTAGTTCTTCAGAGCCCTATTTTTACTACCCCTGCTGTCTGTACCACGTCCATTACGGACACTATCATCACGATTAGCACTTCAACCTCCAAGCTATGTTGGGCAGAGGGTCGAAATAAGCATGGTATGCTTAGTGGACACCGTTGTATACACGCAAAGATGCACCTCCATTCACAGATGCACCGTGACTACCACTGGCATATATTCTCCTTCAGAATCGCCTACCCAAGACTTCATCACACGTGAACGTTTTTTCAACATTTGGTGTTGGCCAATTTCTGCTTCAGTTTGTGCAAAATTATGGCCTGCATCGCTGCCACTCCATTACAAACAAGTGCATGTCTTCGTGTTTCTCGCGTGTAATACAAGTATTTCCTTTGTGAAGCGAATTTGGGCTTGAATCTAAGCTCTGGATGTCTAGAAACTAGTGGAGGAGAGTTGGGATTTGTCACCGTACTATTATACTACTATACGATCTATTGAGTTGGGATTTGTCACCGTACTATTATAGTACTATACGATCTATTGAGTTGGGATTTGTCACTGTACTATTATACTACTATACGATCTATTGTATTTAATCAGTGTTATTGTTTGTCGCAATTAAAAATACCCTCAAGGGCCGAATTACATTATTATATTGACATTAGGTCGCGGGCCGGGAGTTTGATACCCCTGCTCTAACACATACACACAAACACGCTAACACACACTAACTCACACACACACGTTAACACATACTGTACATGCTAACACTAACACACATGCTAACACACACACACACACACACACACACTAACAAGGGTGCTGCTATGATATGACAAAAAGGATTTGCTTACACTGCTGTTTGGTTGTCCCAAACATTGAGATGATCCATACTCGCATTGACTGAATCTTATCAATCTTGAAACCAGAACTGCAATGTTCCAAAAAGAGTGACTGTAGGATGCAATGCCTAATCTCACTGCCTTCAACATAACTACTAAGAACAGTGCGCCTTTTACTGTTAACCCTTAGAACCCTAAGCTGTTTTTAGGGCATTTTCACTACCTTTATTCATAAGGATTTATTCTGGTCATGTGCCATACACACATATTATATTTTTTTTTTCCAGCAGAGTCTAGGCTATCCAGATCTACTGGATGTATTAGTACTAGCATTGATTTTATTTAGATTTTTAAAGAATTAAAATACAAAAAGCTTATTATAAAAATTCTTATATTTTGACATGTATCTCACCACAGCAAGTTCATAGCTCTACATGCATTTCATTTGTGTGTAGGGCAGACTGTCCTGAATCGGGCAATATGATTGCCATGTTGGAGGGATACTCTGGGGCTGAGCAATTTACAGAAATATGTGGTGTGTGATTTACGGAAATAAATGCCATTTTTTATTTAGTGATGAAAAATGACCTTTCTGCGCTCCATATCTGTGACACGAACTGATCTGATCTGACTTGACCCGAGTTTGCGTGTTAGCCTGCGTGTGTATGCACTCATGATTCACAAAATGATTGTGGGGCAGCCGTGGCCCACTGGTTAGCACTCTGGACTTGTAACCGGAGGGTTGCCGGTTCGAGCCCCGACCAGTGGGCCGCGGCTGAAGTGCCCTTGAGCAAGGCACCTAACCCCTCACTGCTCCCCGAGCGCCGCCGTTGTAGCAGGCAGCTCACTGCACCGGGATTAGTGTGTGCTTCACCTCACTGTGTGTTCACTGTGTGCTGTTTGTGTTTCACTAATTCACTGATTGGGTTAAATGCAGATACCAAATTTCCCTCATGGGATCAAAAAAGTATATATACTTATACTTATATATATACTTTTTACTGCATTGCCATAAACAAAGTAAAGGCAAAAAAGGTGTTTTTTGTTGAACAAATTGGGATGCAATGTGAGCCTTGAATTGGATGCCATGCAGGAATTTGCTAGGATCTCAAAACCGGATTATGAACATGTTTTGCCATAGAGAAAAACATGATAGCGTTTGATTATAAACATGCTTTGCCACAAAAACAGACAAAAACGTGGGGTAAGTCCAGCTATATGAAGTTATTATTTTGCTGTCACTTCGTCTGTTTTATAACCCAGAAGGATGTACTTGGTATCAAATGATAGCTCTCCTCTTTCATCTGACATGCGTGGCATATCTATCCGATCACGGGTCTGCGAGTAATTCAAACGAGAGTAATGGGTGTGCAGCGTTGGTTTGTGTACATTACGTTATTATTTTGCAGTCACTTTGTCTATTTTTATAAGCCAGAAGGATCGATACACATGATACCAATGAATAGCCCCGTGTCTCCTCTTTCATCCGATATGCTTGCCATATCTGCCCTGTCACGCTATAAAGGTTTCATCTCGTTGCGATGAACAGTTCCGGAGCAATGTAACAGAGAAGAAAGGGTGTGTTTTTTGACACACTTTGCGTCAATCGGGTTCTAAGGGTTAAACACCTGAAAAATATTAAACTGCTGTTTTCTACACAAGCTATTTTTATTGTTGTAATAACTCAGGCAGCATATGACACACAAGCTAACAGACACGCGCCAATGCGATCACACACAAGCCAACGCAAACACACCGGCCCTTATATATGAAACAAGCGTACGACCTAAAGCAGGCGTAGGACACACACACACACACTAAAGCTAGAAAATGCTAATTCAGACAGGCTAACACTAGAGCTAAATAATGCTAATTCAGACAGGCTAACACTAAAGCTAGAAAATGCTAATTCAGACAGGCTAAGACTAGAGCTAAATAATGCTTATTCAGACAGGCTAACACTAAAGCTAGAAAATGCTAATTTAGACAGGCTAACACTAAAGCTAGAAAATGCTAATTCTAACACTAGAGCAGTGGTCCCCAAACTACGGCCCGCCACCTCATTTTCGGTGGCCCAGAAAAACATGTCCGTGGTATATAGCATCTGGCACGCACTGGAGTACATCGTCAAACTATAACCTTAGTAATTTCCCCCATTCATTCTCTATGGCGAGTCTTAACAATACACATGTAATACTCTTTTTGTCCACTGGTGGTTGTTTCGGCGCTGTTTCGCGTTTGCCGTCGAAAACGGAATGAAATGTAGGCCTACCCGCAAACAATGTGGCCTATGCTGACTGCATCAGTGCTCAAAGTATTCTAAAAGTTTATCAATGAATTGTTAACTAACTAACTTCTATTCAAGTCATATTTCTGGGACTTTCTGGGATAATTATTTCTATGTTTTATTCACTCAAAAGTTTCATCAGGTGATTTCAGATGTTTTTGCCAGCACTTCATAAAACTCTCATATTTTGAAAACTTTAAATTAGTTGTAGGATATTGCTTTTTCACATCTTGAGCTGTGTATGCAAAGACACAGAGTTCAGAGTTCACACATTTTGAATAAAATACTTTTGGGGACTCCCTGCTAATATTTTTGGGAATGGGAAGTCTTTTTATTAGTATTATTTCATTTGAACTACATTTTACACTGACTGATATGGCATGATGGCAACATAAACACAGCTAACAATGGTATTAAATTGCAGTAGCCTATGATTAAATGTAATGGAATATTCAACTAAGGTAGACTGCTGTTGTTCACAGCACTAAGCTATTTATGGTTACTGACTCCAAGTCTCTGGCCCTCTCTTAGAGCCAGGCATAGTGAGCTGGCCCTTGAAAGAAAACGTTTGGGGACCACTGCACTAGAACTAAATAATGCTAATTTAGACAGGCTAACACTAGAGCTAAATAATGCTAATTCAGACAGGCTAACACTTTTAAGATAAAAAATGCTAATTCAGACAGGCTAACACAAGAGCTAAATAATGCTAATTTAGACAGGCTAACACTAAAGTGCACACACACACACAAATATGATGCGGTTTTGTGTGTGCTATGATGTGGTTGTGTGTGCGTGTGTGTGTGTGCTATGATGCGGTTGTGCGTGTGTGTGCTATGATGAGGTTGTGTGTGTGTGTGTGTGCTATGATGCAGTTGTGTGTGTGTGTGTGTTTGCTATGATGCGGTTGTGTGTGTGCGTGTGTGTGCTATGATGCGGTTGTGTGTGTGCGTGTGTTATGATGCGGTTGTGTGTGTGTGTGCTATGATGTGGTTGTGTGTGTGCTATGATGCGGTTGTGTGTGTGTGTGTGCTATGATGTGGTTGTGTGTGTGTGTGTGTTTTGATGCGGTTGTGGGTGTGCTATGATGCAGTTGTGTGTGTGTGTGTGCTATGATGCGGTTGTGTGTGTGTGTGTGTGTGCTATGATGCGGTTGTGTGTGTGTGTGTGTGCTATGATGCGGTTGTGTGTGTGTGCGCTATGATGCGGTTCTGCGTGTGTGTGTGTGTGCTATGATGCGGTTGTGTGTGTGTGTGTGTGTGTGCTATGATGTGGTTGTGTGCGTGTGTGTGTGTGTGTGCTATGATGCGGTTGTGTGTATGTGCGTTATGATGCGGTTGTGTGTGTGTGTGTGTGCTATGATGCGGTTCTGCGTGTGTGTGTGTGCTATGATGCGGTTGTGTGTGTGTGTGCTTGTGTGTGTGTGTGTGCTATGATGCGGTTGTGTGTGTGTGCTATGATGCGGTTGTGTGTGTGTGCTATGATGCGGTTGTGTGTGTGTGTGTGTGTGCTATGATGCGGTTGTGTGTGTGTGTGTGTGCTATGATGCGCTTGTGTTTGTGTGTGTGTGTGTGTGTGTGCGTGCGTGCGTGTGTGTGTGTGTGTAGTGAACTGCAGTACTGGTATGGTGTGTGTGTGTGTGTGTGCTATGATGCGGTTGTATGTAGTGCACTGCTGAAATTGGGGATGCAGCTGCATTACAACTCAGGCTGCCTTCTGTGTGTGTGTGTGTGTGTGTGTGTCTGTCTATCTCAGGCTGTGCCTTCTGTGTGTGTGTGTGTGTGTGTGTGTGTGTGTCTGTCTGTCTGTCTGTCTGTCTATCTCAGGCTGTGCCTTCTGTGTGTGTGTGTGTGTGTGTGTGTGTCTGTCTGTCTGTCTCAGGCTGTGCCTCCTCTTCTGCCAAACGCCTCCATTATTCAGGGTGACAGTCGGTCCCAGAGCTTAGAGCTGCAGGGGAGAGACACACAGCCTGAGATAGACACACACACACACACAGACACACAGAGGGCACAGCCTGAGATAGACACACAGACACACACACACACACACACACACACACACACACACACACACACACACACACAGAAGGCAGCCTGAGCGCGCGCACACACACACACACACACACACACACACACACACACACACACACACACACACACACAGAAGCTGCAGGGGGGGAGACACACACGCGCGCGTCCCGTCAGCACCGCGCACACGTCACGTCAGTGATAGGCACGTCACGCTTACAATGCAGAGCAACGTCTGCCCAGAGACAACACACACACACACACACACATACAGTAATACACACACACAGACACACACAGTAATACACACACACGGTAATACACACACACACACACACACACACACACACACATTAATACACACACACACACACACACAGTAATACACCCACACACAGTAATACACACACACACACAGTAACACACACACACACACACACAGTAATACACACACACACAGACAGTAATACACACACAGACACACACAGTAATACACACACACACACATACACAGTAATATATACAGTGGGCAGTGCTTCGACTTGGCCAGCTTCCCTTGCGGTCCGCGCGCGGGATCACGCGACTTTAATTTGTATTTTTCCAGTGAGATGCTGCAACGACGCTGCAACAACCGGCAGAGGTCTCAAGTGAGCAGGGTGTCTCGTAAAAAGAAACGGAGCTGGAAAACCCTACACAGACTTCACTACAGACTTTAGCAGACTGGTTTAGAAATAATTTAATAGCCAGAAATATGCCTGCCCTGCCCTAATAAAGAAATATTTGCTTAACGGCGATTTCCGGTTCCGGCGCCGTCAGCAGCTCCGTGTCTTAGTGTTTGTTTCTACGTCTTTGTCTACTTTTTGTCTACTTTTTACTTTGCAACTTTTTAATTACACACTTTGAGGAGTGTTTTTATTCTATCCTATGGATACGGACATATTACAACGCTCCAGCGACAGCAAGCTTGTGTACACAAGGAACCAGCTAATCGCACTATGACGGAATGCTGGCTGTGTTCGCGACAACATTCCAGAGGAACTGTGGTGCTTTCGGGTTTGCAGAGCGGGAGTAAAAGTGAAGACGAGGCGTCGGGAGAAGAAGTGGAGATACAAGCCCTCAGTTCCATCGATTGTGATGGGAAACGTGAACTCACTGGCTAACAAGACTGACAAACTGGATGCCCTGGTAAGAAACCAGAAGTTGTACAGGGAATGTAGTTTGTCATGCTTTATGGACACGTGGCTATCCCCACTTCTAACGTTGAGCTGCCGTCAGTGTAGTGTAGGCTTCAGTGTAGCTCGTTTGGACAGAGACTGTAAACTTTCTGGCAAAAAGAAGGGAGGCGGACTGGTGCTGTACATTAACAATAGATGGTGCAATCCCGGACATGTAACAGTAAAGGAGACTGTATGCTGTAAGGATGTGGAGTTATTAGCGGTTAGTCTCCGACCGTACTACATGCCGAGGGAGTTCTCGCACGCAATTGCTGTCTGTGTTTACGTTCCACCTCGAGCTCTTCCGGATACAGCGTGTGACGTCATCCACTCCACAATCGCAAGGCTTCAAACCCAACACACTGACGCCTTTTTTGTGATCTCTGGCGACTTCCATCAAATAACACTGGATTCCACACTCACAAATTTTTACCAGTATGTTGACTGCCGTACAAGGAAAAACAGGACAATAGACCTCATGTATGCAAACGTGCGGGATGCATACAGTGCAAACCCCCTCCCCCCACTGGGAAAGTCAGACCACAACCTCATTCATCTCCAGCCAATGTACAAGCCCAAAGTACAGAGGCTACCAGTTCCCACACGCACCTTCAGGAAGTGGACACCCGAAGTGGATGAGGCTCTGAGAGACTGCTTCGAGTGTACTGACTGGAGTGTGTTACAAAATGGAGAGGACTTAGAGGAGGTCACACATTGCACAACTGACTACCTGAACTTCTGCATGGACATTGTTGTTCCCACCAGAACTGTACGCTGCTTTCCCAACAACAAGCCTTGGATAAGCAGCAATGTCAAGACCCTTCTCAACAGGAAAAAGATGGCGTTCAGAGAGGGGGACATGGCAGAGCTGAGGCGCGTGCAAGGGGAACTCAAATTCAAGTTGAAGGAGGCTAAGGGCCCGGTTATACTCGCCGCACCGGACCGGTAGCGCGACAATGTGACGTCAAAATGACTTTTTGGCCGTGTAGCACACGGTAGCGCACCACTCATTTTTTTTCAGACGAGCACGACCAGGCAGAAACAGGAAGATGGACTAGTTCGAGGGCAAGCGAGAGTTGCAGTGTTTTGTTACAGTCGTGAATTTTTAATAGTTTGCTGGATAAGTTAACAAAGTTACCAGTGAGAGTTGCAACACATGGAATTAAGAGGAAAGAATAGAAACGATTTATTTTCAAATAAAGGATATCTATTAAGGCCTACACAAAATCTCTTTCCACTTCAGGAAATTACACAAACTTAGCCAGCTGCTAGCTAGCTAGCCAGCTAACTAAACTGTTTAAATTATTAAAATTATATAAAGTACCTATCTATATATCCATCTATCTATCTATTTATCTACCTGTGCACACACCTTGGAAACTACATGATAATGATGATGGTAGTTGTGAATAGTAGCAACCAAAGTCTGAAGTACCATCACAGAGGCTAGCTACTGGTGTTTCTTACTGCAGCTTCTTCTGCTGTGTAAGTAGTTAACGTTAGTCTTTTCACAACAGCGACACCTCTGTTCAGGAGAATATTGCAACTAGTGTCGTGACCACGACGCGCGAGTATAAATGGTTACGGCGCTTCTGTGACGTCACATTGTCGCGCTACAGGTCGGGTGCGTCGAGTATAACCAGGCTTTAAGGAGGACTACAGAAGGAAGGTGGAACAGAAACTGCAGGAAAACAACTTGAAGGAGACATGGGACGGCATGAAGGTCATCACTGGCCTGAAGAAGAACAGCAGCTCTGTGGAGGGGGACCTGGACAGGGCGAACCAGTTGAACCACTTCTACAACAGGTTTGACTGCCCTGCTCCAGCTCCAATGGCGGTGGTCTGTCCACCATCCCCCAGCCCCCACCCTCACACCCCCTCAATACCAGCGCAACACTCACCTCCATCATCACAGGCTATCGTACCCCCACCATCACTGGAGATTGCACCCCTCCCCCACATGGCAATCACGAACAATGAGGTGACAACGACCTCAGTCAACAGCCATCAGACACACAGATCCCAGATGCACCCCTCCCCCTCCCCTCCCCTTACACCCCCCATCATCACAACAGATCAAGTGACAGAACAACTTAACCCTTTAGCCGCCAGGGTTTAAAAAGAATAAATTGGATTTGTACATCAAAATTTCAAAAGGCCATCGCTTGCAAGTGGTCAGAAAGTCCTACTGTAAATGTGAAAATCATTTAGTATGAACAGAAGTTTATGAAGGGGGTGAATTTACTCATCTAATTTGCATATTATGACGTCACTGGATGGTAACCACTGTGAATTATGCACATTTCAGTAAATACTAGATGTTGAACATATTTGAGCAGTTTTACTTTCTTTTTTTGTCATTTCACCGACATAACAAATGAACAGGAATACAGTCACATGTAAACCAACAATAGTAAACTATTACTATTACCACAAACCTTATTCTACTATACAATAAAGTAGCCTGGTCAAATCAGTTCCTATCGCGGGTGACTTTGTAGTTCTTCAGAGCCCTATTTTTACTACCCCTGCTGTCTTTACTACGTCCATTACGGACACTATCATCACCTTTACCACTGGCACCTTCAGCTACGTTGGGCAGAGGGTCGACATAAGCGTGGTATGCTTAGTGAACACTGTCGGAAAGACGCAAATGACGCACCTCCATTTACAGACGCAGCGTGACTAGACGATCGCTCATATTCTCCAAAAGGCAGATATTCTCCTTCAGAATCAGACTAGGTAAATAACAGACCCAAGACTTCATCACATGTTAACTTTTTCTTCAACATTTGGTGTATTTCTGCTTCAATTTGTGCAAAACTATGGCCTGCGTTGCTTCCGTGTTATGGAGGAAATGCACGTCTTCTTATGTGTTTCTCGTGTGTAATCGCGTGTAATACCACGTCCGTTACGGACACCATCATCACTATTACCACTGGCACCTACAGCTATGTTGGGCAGAGGGTCGAAATAAGCATTGTATGCTTAGTGAACACTGTCGGAAAGACGCAAATGACGCACCTCCATTCACAGACGCTCCGTGACTATCACTGCCAATAGACGATCGATCATATCCTCCAAAATGCAGATTTTATCCTTTAGAATCAGAATAGATGAATAAAAGACCCGAGACTTCATCACACGTGACTTTTTTTTTCAACATTTGGTGTATTTCTGGTTCAAAAACAATTTATTTTTACACAAACTTAACAATTAAAGGCTTACTTACAACGGGGCTTTGACAAGACAAACAGAGAGACGATCCGACAAGGAACAGAGAAACAGGAGGGTAGAAATACACATACCAATTAACAGAAAGACAGAGGACTGGACAAAACCAACAAGACAATAACAGGGAACAGGTGAGGAGGCAGAAATGGAGGGAAAACAAACAAGACAGGAAGCACAGACCAAATAAGGAGATGGGGCGGAGACAAAGACAGATGACAGGCAGGTAACACAAAGCACATGGGGAACAGGCAAAAACAAACACAGGACAATACACAAAATGGCCACCAGGGTGGCACAAACTTAGCAGTCCGGGCCAGATCCTGACACCTGATCAGCTGGAGACTTCGCTCACTGCCTTGCACAACTGACAGACTGAGAAAGTCATTTGTCTCCAGGGCCATTGAACTTTTCAATGCCTCACTTAAGGGAAGAGGAGAGATAGACTTCTCTGCATAGTCTTCTGCATAGTCTGTCTGCCTCTTCACCCCCTCCATGTTTGGTACTGTCTGTCCACTAGCCACTTGTACCACTGTCTTTCTGCCTCACTGTTTGCGTGCTATATTAGCACATTAGCACATATGCATAACCCCTCCCTCTATGCCACAGCCGAACTGTGGCCACACTTATACATTTTCTTAAATAGTTAAATATATAGATATATAGACTTTACTTTATTTCTGCATTGTTGCTCTGTTGACTTACTCATTTGCACTATCACCATGACCACTATCACCATTGCACTACCACCATGACACTCATTTACACAGAGCACCTTAGAGCACCTTACCATACCTTACTATGCACAGAGAATCACAGTCTCAGTCCCTGCCTCAGTCATTGCAAGCGCCTCTGATTTATTAATCACCACTATGTGGATACTGTTTTTAGAATTGATTTAGATTAAGTGTTAGTTAGTATAATTTGTATTTTTGTAATTTGTATTTTAGTATATTTTTATATATTGTATTAAGTGTTAGTTAGTATAATTTGTATTTTAGTATATTTAGCATATTCTTTATCTTCTACTGTCCTTACTGCTTAGTTGTGTTTTTATATTATATACTTTAATTACTCTTTCTGCTGTTAAAGAATGTGTTTGTGTTGTATGTATGCTGCTGAGACCTTGAATTTCCCCTGGGGATCAATAAAGTATCTATCTATCTATCATCTATCTGAATCCCGTTTGCAGCCGTAGAAGAAACGCAGGACAAATTAAACATTCTGGTTTTCTCCGAGTGCAACGATGATAGACAGACATCATTTGGACAAAATATAGAGCATATTAACCTCCGTTGCTCAGCCAAATGCCTTCCTGTTACGTCCTGTTATCACGGAGTTACAGGCGATAAACTATTTTTGATGGTCACAAGTTTACTTCATTAGCGTTTATTTCTTTGATTATTAAGTGTGCTTGCTTGCAAAGCAGCACACTTATTGTTCTTCTTAAGTTTTATTATTATTAGGGGTCCGAGCAGCGTAGCTGCAGGGCCCCTATTGTTTCTGTACCGTTCATTTTTGGCCAAAATTCTGTAAAAGTCATACTGCAGCCTAAACCGTAAACTCTTCAAATTTTCAGGTATGGTTACCAGTACCCCCAGGGGCGTAGCCAGGATTATTTTATAGGGGGGGCCAGCTGGGTCCAGACTTTTTATTGGGGTGGCACTTGGGAATCAAAACTACTATTTGAAAACTACTCAAAAAGTTTTGAAGATTAGGATAGCCTATTTTAATAATGGCAATAAATTGTGTAAAGCCAACACTGATACACAGGTCAGTTTGTTGTCCACTCCAAATCGTTTTCCATAAATAGGCCAATGCTATAAAAAAGTACATTATGATAATGCACCTTACTTAATCAGTCTTATTATGTGTGTACACTCATGATGATTCTAAAACAACTTTACTGTCATGAACAAAGTGAAGGCAAAAAGGTGTTTCTTTGTCGAATAAATTGAGATGCAATGTGTGTCTCGAATTGGATGCCATGCAGGAATTTGCTGGGATCGATCTCAAAACCGTATGAACTTTGCCATAGAGAAACACATGATAGCGTTGGATTATGTACATGCCTTGCCACCACAACACACAAAAACGTGGGGTAAGTCGAGCTATATGAAGTTATTATTTTGATGTCATTTCGTCTGTTTTATAACCCAGAAGGATGTACAGTACTTGGTATCAAATGGTAGCTCTCTATCTCCTCTTTCATCTGACATGCGTGGCATATCCGATCACGGGTTTGTGAGTAGCCTAATTCAAACGAGAGTTGGTTTTTGTACATGATGTTATTTGCAGTCACGTTGTCTGTTTTTATAGCCCAGAAGAATCGACATACTTGGTACCAATAGATAGCCCTGTGTCTCCTCTTTCTTCTGATATGCTTGCCATATCTATGCGATCACGGGTTCGCGAGTAATTCAAACGAGAGTATTGGGTGCGCAGGTAAACTATAAATGTATTTGGCCCCCCCTGGCCACCACGTAGCTCCGCCCCTGAGTACCCCCCTCTACACATAACCCAAAATTTGGGGTACTGCACCCAAAGGTGGCGCTATTGGAAAAAAAAAGTTAATTATGCTAATTTCTCCTTACCAGATTGACCTAGACTCAAAATTCTTTCATCATATTAATCTCTACATTCAGATGCATCTTTTTCACCCTGGTCTTATGCTCTAAAAATGTTTACTTTTGCCACAATTTCAGAGAAAAGCCAAACATCATAAAAAGTTTCACAGGCTTCAAAAATTATCAAATCTTCACCAAAATTCTCACAGACAATTTTCACCATGTGAATGTGACTGCCCATTATTTAGGATTGTCAGTGGCTCAGTGGGATAATGCCTAGTGCTGATGTTTGTTAGGCTCTAGCTCGAATACTATTGGTTATTGAAGATTCACACTAGTGCTGGGCGGTATGACCAAAAATGTATATCACGGTATTTTTCAAAATTCTTACGGTTTCACGGTATATGACGGTATTTTTTTACCATGCATAATCAGATGTTCACAGCATTTTCTACAGGTTGAGAGAGGAATTGCTGCAGTACATTGACTAAGGATGGTCTATTTTACTGTCATGATATAGAATAACTAAAATGCAGTTTTGCATGGCCCCAGAAAATGATGCTGTTTACAAAGAGCCACTCATGATTCTAATCAGAATGCAAAGACAATTGCAGTCAAAATACAGAACTTTTACTGTGCAAATTTCACAAGTACATCTTGTATAAAACCAATACAAAAAGTAGTGCAACTTGCAATAATTATACTGTTTTGAAAATTATACAATTTAAAATAAAACCTCTCTGTTAATATGCTCTGTCAAATAGGCCTATCAGAAATGTATTGTTATTGTGTGGTTTACATGACGTTAGTGGTAGGCTAACGTTAACTTCATGTGGATGTTAGCCTGCCATAAGCTTCGGTTCGGTTCGCTAGGCAAAACATTAACAAAAAAGTTTGTTTTGGTGCACTGATGACAGTAAGGATCATTTCTAACTAGCCACTTAGTATTGCTCAGTGCATGTCTATAACATGCTTTACTTGCTACCTGGATAATTTCAGCGAATATTCTTAAGGTGAGATGAGTAATAAGATCATTAAACTTCACTGTGTTCGGTGGGTTGCTAACTAACGACATCACCTACTAGCCAGCTAGTTACAGCTGTTGAACAATCTCAATAGAATTTTCGTGACGGTAGGCTAAATCCTTTTCAATGCAGTATGTATCCCTTAACGTTTTTCCTTAACTAAAGAAACAATTTAAGGTATTATTCTGTGCAACACCCTTAAATAAACCCCTTACCTAAGCCTTAAGGGTCATACTTCAGGGGAAAAACTTAAGGTGTTTTGTGTTTACCCTCACTATGCCTGGCAGTGGCACCATGCGTGTGTGTAAAAAAAAAAACCCGTCTGAAACACTGTCGCGCGGCGCAGCGTTCCAAACGTTGTGTAATCAAATAAACCGGTATGGCGGTATATTAAAAATTCATATCATAACGAAAATATACACCGGTATACGGTGTGAACCAGTATACCGCCCAGCACTAATTCACACCATTGAACAGCACCTGAATGACATCAGGCAATCAACATACACAGTCATTAGTTGCCAAGAATCAGAATGCTGAGACACTCTGACATTTAGGGGAACTTCTTTGTTTACTATTTTTCCTTCGTCATTAAGTCTATCATATTTATATTTCATCCATTAGTGTTCATCTCTACAAATGTCTAATTGCCCCAGAATTTCAAAAAGTTTTCAGGTGTACTCTTTTAGGAAAGCCCTTCATTTTATTGTCAAATGTATGCTTGGAGTTTTTCTTGTTGTGTGTTTACCAATACACATTTTCACCATGTGAATGTGACTGGCCAACATGTAGGATTGACAGTGGCTCAGTGGGATAATGCCTTGTACTGGTGATCCTTAGGTTGAGAGTTCAAATCCCACTTGAAGCATTAGTGTTCGAATGCTGTTGGGTTTTGGAGGTTAGCATACTAGAATAGAATGCTGTTGGGTTGTGGAGGTTAGCACACTATAACATTACAGCTACTTGTCAATATGGACTTGTAGTGCAAGGCAAGTATAACTGTATAATTATAGGCTATTTATCTTATTGACTCCAACATAGAACCCACCCCCCCCCCCCCTTCACCTACCACCACAAATACAATTCAATTCTCTGGGAAACACTGCCTTCCATTATCAGACCCTTCATCTTATCCATGACAAATAAATAGTCCTGTAGAATCAACTATTGTTAGAATACTATTGGGTTGTAGAGATTAGCACACTAGAATAGAGTACTGTTAGAATACTGTTGGGTTGTGGTGGTTAGCATACAATAGAGTATTGTTAGAATACTGTTGGTGAAAAGACTCCCTAAGTTTATATATATCATTTATATATTTTTTATATATATATATATATATATATATATATATTATTATATTGTTTCTCATTTTCGAATGTACACTAAGTACACTTAAATCTGCACAAAGTCCTTGAGGTGAAAGTGCTGTGGAGAAATTGCAGGATTGTTTGGCTCTGCCACCTAACCACGCCCAGTTTACCTGCTGGGAAACCCTGTAGCTCCGGAGCAGGGGCTCAGACCAGGATAAATTGTTTTGATCGCCCTCAGTTCACTCTTTTGTTCATCTCAACCCAGCACTCCAGTGTGTCCTGCTTTGTGTGCGTCTTTGAGTTCACGTAAGTCATCACTTTAATGACCCTCACTATGACTTTTGTGATGTTTATCAGTTTGTAAAGTAGCTCTGCCATCATGTGTAAAGTTAAGGTCTTTGTTTGTTGGTTTGGTGTGTTGGAGTCCCATGTGAGATGATTAGATGATGTTGGTTGACTTGGGATGTCAAGTATTGTTTAGTTGTACCTTATATAGCCATATGATTTCAGTTTATTGTTCAAATGTCAATTGGTTTGTTTGTGAGTTGGGATCTGTACTGATTTACCCCATTTCACTGATTACTCCATTTTCTGTTTGTTTCCTCTTTGATGCAGCACACATACAAGTAAAGAACAAAAGAACAGATTAACTCAAATAAAGTTCACTTGTGTTGCACCGAAACCTGCCATCTCCATGTCATCACTCCATACCATTGAGCCTTCTGACTGAGGCTCTGCCTGCTCGCCACACTCACTCTACCTCGACCTACATCGCCCCCTACAGTTCCTTCAGTTGGGTTGTGGAGGTTAGCATACTAGAATAGAATACTGTTAAGAATACTGTTGGGTTGTGGAGGTTAGCACACTATAACGTTACAGCTACTTGTCAGGACTTGTCGTGCAAGGCAAGTATAACTGCATAATTATAGGCTGTTAATTTTATTGACTCCAACACAGAACCCACCCCCACCCCCCTTCACCTACCACCACAAATATAATTCCATTCTGTGGGAAAACACTGCCTTCCATTATCAGACCCTTCATCTTATCCATGACAAATGCATAGTCCTGTAGAATAGAGTATTGTTAGAATACTATTGAGTTGTGGAGATTAGCGCACTAGAAAACTACTGTTAGAATACTGTTGGGTTGTGGAGGTTAG
The DNA here is from genome assembly GCF_046254945.1 of Alosa pseudoharengus. Taxonomy (NCBI): domain Eukaryota; kingdom Metazoa; phylum Chordata; class Actinopteri; order Clupeiformes; family Clupeidae; genus Alosa; species Alosa pseudoharengus. Next base: position 869,869 of record NW_027468640.1, on the reverse strand, counting down.
CACACTAGAATAGGGTATTGTTAAAATACTATTAGGTTGTGGAGGTTAGCACACTATAATGTTACAGCACAGGGTAATCCTAATTTTATGCATCAAATTTAAGGTTTTATCCAGATCAAAACCAAGAATAGATTGTGATCTAATCCAATTTTAGGATCCTTGTTTCCCTTTGAACAACCCATTTTCAAGATTTGATCCAATCCGATAGCCGAAATCCGGTAACTGAAATCCGATAACCGAAATCCGATCACGTTTCTTTTGAACAATTAGGCCCAAACAATCAAAGCATATGTAAAACTAAAAAGCTATGCTACCTCATGTTCGTTTTGCTCGGACCCCGTAAATCACCGCTTACACCGGTCAGTACCGGTTTAAGTTGCTCGCGAAGATGACGTCAGGTGGGCGTGTCGTTCGTCCGCCATATTGGATTGAACAGAAAGCGAAACTAAATTTTCACAGGTCACAAATTTGGTCAGAACGCCACGAAACTTGACATACATTATCCTTGGACCAAGCCTCACAAAAGTTACCGGAAGGATTTTTGATTTTCGAAAGCGTTTGCCCGTTACAGCCAAACGAAATTGGCGGCGAAGCTCCGAAACAGGAAGTCGTCCATATCTCAGGAACACTGTCACATATCGATACCAAATTTTGTATATGAACTGGGGATTCCAGTGTGAGGGTGCATAAGCTAAAAAAAAAAAGAAATATTCCAAAAGTTTCCAGCATTTGGCAAACCACCCACAGGTATTTGGTAACTATCACCTTTCACCTTTGCACTTGCACTAACTGAATTTCCCCTGGGGATCAATAAAGTATCTATCTATCTATCTTCTATCACAATGCCTTCCAAGTATGCACAATGTCTCTGGGCAGCCACAATGTCTCCGGGCAACCTTGCCCAATCATGAAATCCTTGCTCTGCCATGGGGTAGTATTGACTTACGAACTGAAGTAGCAAGGAGAACATTAGCTATTTATAGCTGACGTAGTACAGTTATTTTCACATTGACGGTATTTAAATTAAATCTTTCATTATTGTTAAATATCATGATGGGAGAGTATTATTAAAAATGTTACAAGTATGCAAATGCATATGTTTACGGGCATTTAGGTTTTACTGTGTTGCTTTGTTGTAAAGACAAGCAAGGCATTCTAGGCCATGTAATGAACAGTGGTCGGCAGCACTCCATACGTATTAATATGAATAGGTGTTTCTGTAAATCTAGGGACAATAAACAGCTATCTCTAAACGAGCTGGTAATCGCTCATTGAAGAGGAAACTATGATAAAAAGATTGTTTTCCTAAAAGCATGGTGTTGACAAGAATAAGCAGGAAATGCCACGTTAATCTTAAATAGCCTACATCTGAACGCTAGGTGGCAACGTTGTATTACATTTCACTAAATGCGGTGGAATTAGTGTGAGCTTCACAAGGAAGGTGCAAATATTATGTAATTTATCATGGGAAATAATTGGAAATGTTATTTCTTGTTTATTCTAATTGCAAACCACACGCATCCATTCGTAATCACACTTACACATTTAATACTGGAAGACTCTCATTTTGTTTATTTGATGTTGCCTAGCAACGGGAACAGACTTCAGAGCAAAGATTCTAGAACAGAGCTTCAGAGAGACATGTTTTGAGTTTGTGGCCAAGAACCTAAAATATCGGTTTCCATGTGTATGTGCTGGATGGTGTGCATCCTTTATGAAAGTAAGTGTTTTATAGAGTTACAGACATAATGAGTCATGTTGTAGTGGTCCACGTAAATGTGCCCCTTCTGTTATTAGAATGCTAAGTGGAGATTTAACATCATTCATTTCTTGTGTGGCTAGAAGCTAGCTAGCTATGTCATAGGGAGGAGATGTTGCTGTAACGTTATGGGATTTATGTTGCTTAGCGTAATGCCATGGTCATTTGATATGAGATGCTTGTACTCGTAACTTTGTCACTCGTAACTTTAGGACTCCTATTTTTTTTTCTAAGAGTAATTCAGGAAGCATTTAGCCCTAAAAGTAGCACCTGAGTCTGTGACAGCTTAAGCGAGGACTCCTAATAAGACCGATTCACAAACAATGTTTTGTGGTGGCATTTCACGTCGCAATGTTTTGAAATGCGTCTGCAGGAGCTAACAATCACGAGGGAACAATTTGGCATAGTAGGCATAACTAAGGGAGGCAGTAACACCACCAACAACAACCAAAACTAGCCTACTCATTGTTTACATGTACATTAAATGTAACGTTTCATTGTGAATCAAATTAAAAGATTCTCCTCTTTGCAAACGTTGGCATAGGCATATGGTGACGATTAATTTAATAATGTTGCTGCGTGAATCACGGTAAGCGCGAATGAGGTGGCCACTTCTTAATAGGAGTCACTGTATGGAAGTAGGCTAAGTAAAATAGAGATGTTTAAAATAAGATAAAGTTAGGATAGCACTATGCCCGCTTGACAACGGCAGAGATAACTGGCCTTTGGCCATAGCAACCATCCATTTAGAACGACTGGCCTTCATAGCAACCAAGGATCTTAGCTGTGATTTATGTAGCTACAGTATGCATGCAATGTGATGCAAAGTATAGAAAGGTGATGAAATATACAGAGACAGGTCAAGAAATATAGTGCAATGTAGACAGTAGTATACAGTTGATTCACAGAAGGTGGTTTAGAGTAATATGAATTAAATATAAATATGTGCAGTGTATTAGCAGTTATCTCATACAATAAGTAGAATAATGTATGTAGTTGTAACATTATAATAGTAGAAATAATAATATAGATATATGCAGTGTATTAACAGAATATAATAAAACAGAATAAATATGGATATTCAATATGACAAATATATAACAGATATGTACATAACATACAGCTATGTGCAGTGTGTAAACAGTGTCATTGTAGTGCAGAAACAACATTATAAGAGTAGTAAGAATAAGTCTATGTGCAGGATGAATAGTATGAAGATCAGTAGAATAACTATGTATAAATGTAATTACAGTAGGTCTATGTACATTTGTAAATACATAGAAAACTATGGGTGAGAGGGATACATTAATTTTATTTAATCGTAAAAGTAAATTGCATTAAATTAAATTGCAATTAAAAATATTTCCAGTAGGCTTTAATGTCACGCAAAAAGTACAACCAAACCTGAGCTTGATCAACTAGAACGTCTAAAGAACCACAACTTGAGTGTAGTTTTTTGCTGGGTCCCAGGCCATGTTGGTCTGAGTGGAAATGAGAAAGCGGCCAGTGCTGCCAAGCAAGCCCTCAATGTAGAAGTCACAGAATGTCAAATCCCTGCCCCAGACCTTAAACCTATACTGAACTCTTACATCACAGATACGTGGCAATCTGAATGGGATTAAAATGTACCAACAACAAGCAAGGAATGTGAATTTTTTAGCACGTTTTCATGATCCACTGGGTCGTTATGGGCCACACAAAAATTACTCCTATTGTGGCTATTAGAGACATGCGTTCATGAGTATCCAGCTACATTCAATGAGTTAAGTAAAATACATTCACACACACAGAAAAAACATCACTAATGTTGTGGACATTCCTTTATTCTGAGATACATCAATAGGCTCTCAAAACAATCCCAAACAGACATAAGGTCTTTATAGAGCAAATCCATATAGATTATTTGTCAAATAAACCAGTAAAACAGAATTAGGGGATGGAATATATTAAAATAAATCAGTGAAAAAGTATCCTGACAAACAAGCAGCATTTTAATGCCTTAGTCATATTTCATAATTTCAATTTTTTCTCTAGGTTACCTGATAGCCCAGTTTGAGAGGTGCAAGATGCATGACATTATTTATTTTTGCAGCCAATCACTGCTGTTGTTTTATTTTATTGATTTGATTTTAGTCATAGAAGCTAAATTCGAAGGCAGGCCACAGGTAAAATCCAACGAACCGCATTCACCCCGCAAGGCAATAGTTGAATAGAGCTTTTGAGGTATTGCCACTGCTCCAACACTGAAAGGCACTGTTAGAATGCTTGGATCAAGCCAGGTTCAGCATAGCGTATGTCACTGTCTGCTCACGTTGGTGAGCGGACCAGGGCAAGCACACTTTCGCAGTTCCCGCCGGAAATGCAGTCTAGTTAAAGAGTGTTTTTCATTTAAAGGCTTGACTTCGTGCTTATTCAGAAGAGCATTTAGTGCTCTCCCCAATCCCAGACGTTCACATTGCATGTTTGTTTGTATGGATGCAACCGCGAGATACGCTTGTCATAGGTGCCGATACCGTGGGTGCTCCGTCTCTCGGGCACCCACTGAAAACATCGAGCACCCACGTGTGCCAGCTTACAGTCCCGGCTAAATTTACATTCATTTAAAATCAAACATCGCAGTTTATGTTAAATTCAGCATCTCTCATAATGTGATTGGATATGTTGCTGTCAATTCCCTACTTCATATACTAACCACCAATGAGAGCGTCTCTCGTATGAAAATTCTTGACACTTCCCACCTGAAGAATTAACGCAAGGCTTTGTCGGGTCTTCAGCCCCGAATGTTTAAAATGTATATAGCCCTGAATATCATTTTAAAAGTAGTCTGACAAAGCTTATTGTTTTGTGACACAGCTAAACACTGGTACCTCATAGAACGTCTATAACATAGCCTAGGTGGTCGCAACTCACAAAAGTAAAGCAGATAGAAATAACTCACGCAAATATAGCCTACAACACGCAGACAGCTTTATGCGCAGTGGAGAGAGCGCGCGCACTGTGCTTTATGATTGTTGCCTTCTGATGGTATCTTGCTAATTCACTGAACTGCATTAGGTGACACAAATGGTATTGCCTTTATCTTATTACTCCTTGTCTGAGCGACTACCTGGCTTATGGTTTTTAAAAGTCAGATGTTCCCTGACAAAGACATTTGAAAATTAAGAATGTTTATTGACTTGAAAAATACGCAAATTTTTGCAAACTCCCTTCATTCAACCCTTGAAGACATTGCGGTCTGGTGCGCTATGTAGATCGTTTCTCGTACCATTTAATTTCTCAGAATTTAGGTCTACTAGTCCTACAATAACGTCATCACCAAATACATCTTTTATTTTTAGTTGGTCAACCACAAAGAGTAGCATAGGCCTACTGTGCACAGTGCACTGACGACTGTAGCAGCCCAAGGTAACCAGTTGCTGTAGATGAGAGGCAACCCCTTGTTTCAGATAGTCTGGATAACATGTTACCTGGGTGTTGCCTACGTTATTAATTAATGGTAGCCTACAATAGTTAATTGATTTGCGTAACATATTAGTTGGCTCAAAGAGTAGGGAATCAGGATGGAGAGAGTCACACGTGTGTTGCTTTTGCAGGATCGAATCCAGTTTAATGATAGTTTTCAAAACATATTTTTTTACATGTCTTTGGCTGTAATGTAGCCGAGCGCTCATGGCGTATGAAAAGCGACTTCAAACTGCCTAAAACAACTTGTTTGTGAATGTCTGACAACTGCTGCAGCGCATGCACGCGCAAGGAAACCAGTAGGTGGAGAAACCAGAAGGTACACAACACCGGAACGATTTTAAGGCTATTTCGCATAGGCTACTCAATGGTGCTATTTCACACGCATTATAGCGACCCCCACTCACCGGGGTTAGGTGGAAGGTGTTAATAGACGATTGGCGTAGCCTACAGTGGACTAGGGCTGTCAAAATTGCTCAAAAATGACGTTTGAATATCCCCTCTAAAATAAACACATGTATTCAAATATATTAGAATAACTAGGCTATATTATTTGCGCATTATGTCAGTGACGCACATCATGTCATCTGTTTTTAACTTTTTGTATGGTTATACCGCCCGATTCACGTTGGCTTGGGGGCAGGGGGGGAGGGCAATCAGAAATTTGTTCCCAAGGGTCTATGAATTGTTAATCCGACCCTGTCCCCAACGAACGCAACTTTCCACCTCTGAGACAGCTGAAAAGAAGTCTAGAGGACTCCTAACTCACTAAGACCTACTTATTGTAGGTTGCGCAAACCACAGGCCTTTTTTTGGGCAAGCCTGCATTCGAGGCAGGCCTTCTGTTGAAGAATTTTATATAAATCCTGCGCTAACAGTAATCCTCCTACCCCCCGCTACCACAGCTGTGGATAGTGTGGCATGCTCACACTTTATGTCTCCTTCTTGCAAACTAGGCCTATAGCCCAACCATTTACGTCTTCAAAAAATAACAACTTGCCAGATATGCCTTCATATCTTTGGGCTTCATTTAGCATTTTGTTCTTCCACTGGAAATGACTCTTCTACATTTGCTGCCTGCTGCATCCTTTCTGTTTGTATTGTTTAGAAAATGTTTGACGTCTTGAGTTAATGCATTAAACATTGTTTGCTGGTAACCAGCCACAAGTAGCCTACAGATTCTTGCGTGCGTACATTCTCTATTCTCTCCAAAATGTGCCCGTTCTATAGGCTGGCCAAGTGCGTAATTCTGCGGCATAAAGCAGATGTATTTGTTTATTGTACAGAAAAATAAAAATAACCTGTCAAGCAGTCAATTTGCAGTCAATAAGTAGGGCAAATTACGAAACCAAAACGTGGGTCATAGTTGTCTAAGCCTCTGCTGTGAGGCCAAACCCATGAACAAAGACGCATTGATATCTGCAATAGAGTTTTTTTTGGCGAAACAAGCTCACAGCCGAACGAGTCATAGCACTGAAGGGAGAGGCAACTGGCATGTGATCTCCCCAGGGGCCAATGGATGTACAAGTTTTCTCCTGTGCCTACGATATTTAATCCAGTGTTTTGTCAAGTTGCAAAATGCTATTCGTTTTAACGAATTTTTATGATAGTATGAAGTACTTTTTGTATAGGGTACTATCTTAATTGCTTTATACTCAATACTTGACCAATGGCTATTGCATCTGTCTATTGAAAGTGAGAATGTGGCATGTGATCTACTGTGTAGGCTTCATAAAATAAAATAAACAGATTGCTAATGGCCTACAAGCTGATCTGGGGTGCGTTTCCCGTACAACTACGGAGGTTAGCTTTTTACTAACAGGATGCATCGTTCAACTAACCAACATGTAAGTTACGACTGTTTCCCAAAACTGTCGTACTTACATAGTACTGTAAGTTTGGACCATGATAGTTTCCAAACTTCAGTAGTCTGGACTAAGGTGGTTAATGACGTTTAGTAGCACTTGAACGGGCACCTGCACATACTTCTGTGGCGCATTGCGTTAAGGCCGGCAGATGACAGCCGCTGTTGCACAGCAGTTACCAGCCCCCTGTCCAAGAGTTCGAATCTGGGTTAAGATTTTGACAACAATATTGACATCGTTGTTTACCTAAGTTTATCTTTTGTGCAGATTATATTATCAAAATCAGAATCAGCCTTCTTGGCTTGGTTTGCGTAAACTAACAAGGACACCCCCCCCCCCTCCATGAAAATCAAAGGCTACATATTCTCAGCTGAAAAAGTGTGCACCACCTTATTATTATCTGCAGGTGTGTGACTTTTACTTAAGTGCACATGGCTGCAAATTGACTTTTAATTTATGTATTTTCTGCCTTGGGCATTTTAAAATATGGATTTATGGTGGTTAGAAGTGTAAATATCAATTAGAACCAATTTATAATTATTAATTTGCGAACAAATAACTGGCGTCAGTGACGTCTTTGACATGAAGATCCCTGGAACTATGCTTCTACTAGCATTCTACCACAGGTCGAGAGGTGTAGTTGTAACTACACAACTTTATGATAGTGGTTGCGAACGTTCATTGCTACTATGGTTTTGGGAAACACTAACGTAGTGTAACGATGCATTGGACTATGTAAGTTCCAAATATGAATGTAATTCTGCGGCATAAAGCAGATGTATTTGTTTATTGTACAGAAAAATAAAAATGACATGTCAAGCAGTCAATTGACTACATTGCAGTCAAGAAGTAGGGCAAATTAATTTACGAAACCAAAACGTGGGTCATAGTTGTCTAAGCCTCTATAGCGTAGCCTGTTAAAAACGTCGCAGAAGCCTACCCAAGGCTACAGATTAATTCTGAACAGTTATTTCTCTACTGGCTCAATTATCACACCACTGTTTTGATTTGCGTAGTTGCGTTAACCCAACACTGACAATAATGTAGACAGCAAATTTCGATTTCCGTTACCACCGTGTAGTCAAGCCATACCCAAGTAGCCTAAATCGAGGTAAATCGAGCTTTTTCAGAAGGGGCGGCAGTCAGGCTACTGACAGAGCGATGTACAGTGGCAGAGCGACGCACAGTGGCTGAAAGTGGTACTAAAGCTTCACGCAGCTTCACGCCTCGTAATGCGCGACTGAAGTGGCCAATTGAAAGCGATGCCCACTGTACACACACACACCCACACACAGTAACACACACAGTAATACACACACAGTAATACACACACACACACATACACAGCAATAAACACACACACTCTCGCACACAGTAATACACACACACACACAGTAACATACACACACACAGCAATACACGCACACACTCTCACACAGTAATACACAAACACACTCTCTCTCACACACACACACACACACACACAGTAATACACAGAGAGACACACACACACAGTAATACACACTGGGCGATATATATCGTCTGCGATAATATTGTGATTGTTGTTTTAACAATGTGCAAATTGGGTTATCGAATATTTAAATTACACTCCAAATCACACATTGAAACCCCACACATTCACTAAACCCCTACACATCCACTAAACCCCACACATTCACTAAACCCCACACATCCACTAAACCCCACACTAAACCCCTACACATTCACTAAACCCCACACATTCACTAAACCCCACACTAAACCCCACACATCCACTAAACCCCACACTAAACCCCCCACACATTCACTAAACCCCTACACATCCACTAAACCCCACACATTCACTAAACCCCACACATCCACTAAACCCCACACTAAACCCCTACACATCCACTAAACCCCACACATTCACTAAACCCCACACTAAACCCCACACATCCACTAAACCCCACACTAAACCCCCCACACACACTAAACCCCACACATCTACTAAACCCCACACACACACTAAACCCCACACATCCACTAAACCCCACACAACCACTAAACCCCACACATTCACTAAACCCCACACTAAACCCCATACATCCACTAAACCCCACACATCCACTAAACCCCACACATTCCCTAAACCCCACACTAAACCCCATACATCCACTAAACCCCACACATCCACTAAACCCCATACATCCACTAAACTCCACACATCCACTAAACCCCACACATTCCCTAAACCCCTACACATTCACTAAACCCCACACATCCACTAAACCCCACACATTCACTAAACCCCACACTAAACCCCATACATCCACTAAACCCCACACATTCCCTAAACCCCTACACATTCACTAAACCCCACACATCCACTAAACCCCATACATCCACTAAACCCCACACACACACTAAACCCCACACACACACTAAACCCCACACATCCACTAAACCCCACACAACCACTAAACCCCACACATTCACTAAACCCCTACACCTCCACTAAACCCCACACATTCACTAAACCCCACACATCCACTAAACCCCACACATTCACTAAACCCCACACTAAACCCCATACATCCACTAAACCTCACACATCCACTAAACCCCACACATTCCCTAAACCCCACACTAAACCCCATACATCCACTAAACCCCACACATTCACTAAACCCCACACTAAACCCCATACATCCACTAAACCCCACACATTCCCTAAACCCCTACACATTCACTAAACCCCACACATCCACTAAACCCCACACATTCACTAAACCCCATACATCCACTAAACCCCACACATTCCCTAAACCCCTACACATTCACTAAACCCCACACATCCACTAAACCCCATACATCCACTAAACCCCACACTAAACCCCACACACACACTAAAACCCACACATGCACTAAACCCCACACATGCACTAAACCCCACACATCCACTAAACCCCACACATTCACTAAATCAGGATGCAACAGAGGTGGGAGAAGCCCCTGGCTGCAGCAGAGCAAGTCACATGATCGCTAGTGGGTCCACGTTGTCACACGGACGCCTGATGGTTATTTGGTGCAGCTAGTTCGTTGATGAGTTACACAGTCACATTTTTCCTATACGGTATTATATTGAGAGAAAACATTAGCCTTTGAGTATTTTAATAGTCAGTTGTAAACAAAGAACTCTTCTCATGTAAATAGACAGATAGATAGATAGATACTTTATTGATCCCCAAGGGGAAATTCATGTAACCCTTTTGTAAATGGACAGAAGTTCGCTCTAAATATCTACTTTTATCGATTATGCTAACTAGAGATGTCCGATAATATCGGCCCACCGATGTTATCGGCCCGATATTAGCATAAAAATGTAATATCTGTTAATATCGTTATCGGATTTTTTTTGCCTTAAAACCGATAAAATAATGCTTGCGTTACACCCAAATAGTGCCTATGCGCTCCTGAAGCGTTTACTGGCGCACAGATGATGACCTCATCAAGCTGCGTCTTGAAGCATACAAACAAGCATGGATGGCTGCAGTAACAAACTTGCTCGCTCTGTTTCAACATTATGTCTGTGGTTTGGAATTATTTTCAAGTGTCTCCTTCGGACGTTAAACTTGCGATTTGCAATAGGCTTGTTTGAGATGGACTGAGTCTGACTTGGTCTGGCTTAGCCTACTACGTAAACGTGATCTTCAGAGGCTAGCCGGGAGGAGCTACAACAGAGGGCAGCTCATCCCGGACAGACAGGCTACAGTCTGCCTGACGTGACTCGCGGGAGACATCGCGGGAGATATCGCGGAATTTTGTTGGCAATAAATACAGCAGAACTTTAATTCTTACTCATTAAAATGAGCATGATGACTGACGAAATAAATCCTTATGATGTAGTTTAAATAAACCACTGTTGTCATACAGTTAACAGGCCTGCATTGTAGCACATAAATTCAATATCAAGTGTTTTCCCTATATGTGTGTCTATCTATTTAACCAACAGCAGAAAATAACAGAATATCCAAACGTTTTCAGTAGGCTAGCCTACCATTGTTGCAGAAATTACGTATAAGAAGGTATCCCTTGTTGCATTCAAGAATGCATCCAGTGGGGCATCACAATAACATTAAGCATGTTGTGTTAATTCCACAACAGGAGATATATGATGTTACCTAAATTAGTTTTGAGGAAAAATAACCCACATATCGACATCGGTATCGGCTGATATCGGAATCGAAAATTGAGAGTTGGACAATATCGGCATATCGGATATCGGCAAAAAAGCCAATATCGGACATCCCTAATGCTAACCCTTAGCATATCTATGGGATTTCTCAGTGAATCTTTTTGAAAGGAACTTCAGCTTCAGACTTTCTCTTGGGAAGCTGTTAGGCCTATCTTCTCTAATGTAGCTGGCTAGACCATGTCATTGCCACACACACAAGTGGGGGCAGAATTGTGTGTTAAGCGACCTTGGGTGTCTTGAAAGGCGCTTTATAAATAAAATGTATTATTATTTTTATTATTATTATGAGTGACAATGCATTGGTCACAAGTTAGGTTATTGTAATGATGCTATTCACACATATTAAGCTGTAAAGTTTACTTAGACTTTTAAAAACAAATTCTTGAAGGATATTGACTAATTATTGGGTAACACTTTACTTGACAGTATCGACATAAGAGCGACATGAACACATGACACTGTCATGACACATGAAACCTAACCCTAATCCTAACCCCAACCCCATCGCCATCTCAAGCACAGTTGAATGAAGTTAACTGATGACAACATTACAGTTACACATACACAACATTACACTTTTTGCAAAACTTCGGCTCATTGTGTCAAAACTTTACACACAAGCACACAAGACACAACACTGGGAAATAAACCATTCACTTCTATGTCCAATTGAAACACTGCTATCAAAACCTTACAATCCTTTGTCAAAATGTCACTCTGATGACAAAATGATACACACTTGCATTATATGAATAGATTTTCAGATTAGCAGAAACACACACTACTGTACTTTATATAAAACATTGCAGTCTTTAAGTTTAACTGCTTTTTTCAGTTTATCTGTTAGCAGTTAGCATTCTGTCAGGCTCAATGCAACACTTACTGTTTTTGTTTTCAACAAAGGTCTTGACCGTACATAGCCTCTTCCACCACCTCCTACTCCTCTCTCTCTCTTCCTCTTCCTCTACCTCTTGCTCTCCTCTTGTTCTCACAACGGAGGCCTATTTGTGGCTGGCTGATTGGTGTTCAGTTTTGTAAGTAAGTATCTTCAGGTGTGTGTCTAAGTGTTTTCAATCACCCAATGTGTTTTGTATTTTGAATAGATGTGTTGTCCCAATGGTACCATGAGATTTCATTTATGAACGAAGTGTCTTATGTATGAAATAGTGTGTAGTGTGCAGGAGCAAGTGTGTTGCAGAATTGCAACTAAGGCCAGCTTTACACGACAACGCTCCCGGGTGAAACCGACAAAATATTTTATCAGATGTGCCTTTCGTTTAGACGGCGACAGCGTTTTGGGGGCTTAAAAACGCAAAAAAATGAACCCATCCTCCAGAGAGGAAATCGTAAAGACGCTCCACCGTCGCGTTCCCGTCTAAAGGGTTGAAAACGCAAAAGTGCGCTCTGAGCTGCTCACGCTGGCTATCCTCGCATACGCGTTGACGTCATATCCATGTGCAGTACAGCCAAACAACAACAAAACGTCGGATTATTTCCATCAGTCGGACATTCAAGCCTTAGCTGCTATATAGCTATTCAGGAGTCCTGAATCCATTAGCATAATGAGTGTCTGTACATGTAAACCGAAGCATTGAGAACCTTGTTCAGTGTACAGGCAGTTTATTAAAAAGAAACACATTACCGTTCACGTCTGGTTCACATACAGGCGCCTTGGGAAAACAGAACTCTGGGATGTGAAGCACTACTACGGAGAGAAGTAGAAGGAAGTTTCAACGCATGCGTGCGCTCTTGGTGTTGTTGTATGGCAGTGCTTCACAGTACCACCTAGCCACCTGGCATGCATACTATTTCACACACTTTTGCGTCACCGTGTGCATGCAGATTTCCACCCAAAGACGCTCGTCTAAACGCGAAATAAAAAGTGGGAACGCAACGCCACTTTTGCGGATTGTGTTCAGATCGTTGTCGTGTAAAGCTAGCCTAAAGTGCAAAGCAGCGCTTTTGTTTAAAGTGTAAGTTCAGTGTAAATTGACCCATAGTCCTGTTGTTCAAGCTCATCACATGCAGCCCATAGGAAAAAGAATGAGACAATTCAGGCCAGGTTATGGACAGGCAGCTTAAAGCAGACCCATGGGGGCAGTTAGAGGGTTAAAGCAGACCCATGGGGGCAGCTAGAGGGTTAAAGCAGACCCATGGGGGCAGTTAGAGGGTTAAAGCAGACCCATGGGGGCAGTTACAGGGTTAAAGCAGACCCATGGGGGCAGTGGGGAGTTAGAGGGTTAAAGCAGACCCATGGGGGCAGTTAGAGGGTTAAAGCAGACCCATGGGGGCAGCTAGAGGGTTAAAGCAGACCCATGGGGGCAGCTAGAGGGTTAAAGCAGACCCATGGGGGCAGTGGGCAGTTACAGGGTTAAAGCAGACCCATGGGGGCAGTTACAGGGTTAAAGCAGACCCATGGGGGCAGTTAGAGGGTTAAAGCAGACCCATGGGGGCAGTGGGGAGTCACTTTCAGTTTCAGCTTTGATGCCCCCATGGGTCTCTTGTATTGAACAATGCACTCAGGGGTGTGGCAATTAACAACCTAAGGTGTGGGCAATTAACAACCTAAGGTGTGGCAATTAACAACCTAAGGTAATAATAATAATATAATAATAAGCTTTATTTGTATAGCACCTTTCATACACAGACAACAACAAATGTCGGATTATTTCCATCCCATGAGCTCAAATGAGCTGGGGGCCAATTCTGCCAACGTCATCTGATTGGAGGGCCGGCTATTTCTGAAAATGCAATGTTCTTTTTTTCAAATACCACACAAAACTGCAAACAGAAAGTCCAAGTGTTTTTATCTAGTTTTAGACACCTGTGCTAGCAACCTTAGCTTATAAATAAAAATATTTTAACATTTTTAAACCTGGCAAACTATAAGAAAGCAACACCATTGGATTTATATATCAAAATTTCAAAAGGCCATGGCTTGAAAGTGGTCAGAGATAAAGTCCTACTGTAAATGTAAAAATCTTTGAGTAAAACAAAAGTTTATGAAGGGGGTAAATTTACCCATCTAATTTGGATGAACATATTTGAGCAGGTTTACTTTCCTTTTTTCATATTACCCACATAACAAATTAACAGGAAAACATCTAAGATGTATACCAACACCTAAGATGTATATGGTTTCTAAACCACAAGGCCTACAATAAAGTATTCTGGTCAAATCCGTTCCTATCGCGGGTAATCTGAGTACCCAGAAGTTCGCATCATATTGCGGGTGACTTTGTAGTTTAGAGCCCTATTTCTACTATCCCTGCTGTCTGTAGCCTACCACGTCTATTACGGACACTATCATCACGATTACCACTGCAACCTCCAAGCTATGTTGGGCAGAGGGTCGAAATAAGCATGGTATGCTTAGTGGACACCGTCGTATAGGCTACACGCAGACACACCTCCATTCAATAGACGATGGATCATAATCTCCAAAAGGATATTCTTCTTCAGATTTAGAATAGGTGAATAACATAGCTTACCTAAGACTTCATCACACGTAAACGTTTTTCAACATTTGGTGTAGGCCTATTTCTGCTTAATTTCTGCTTCAATTTCTGCAACACTATGGCCTGCATCGCTTCCGCGTCATTACAAATGCACGTCTTTGTGTTTCTCGTGTGTAGCCTACAAGTATTTCCTGAAAACTTTGCGCAGCGATTTTGGGTTTGAATGAAGCTCTGGATGTCTAGCACATAGTGGAGCAGAGTACAAATGAGATTTGTCACCGTACTTGGAACTATCGTCTATTTTAATCAGTATCGTTGTTTGTCGCAATTAAAAATAGTCTCAAGGGCCGGATTACATTATTATTTTGACATACGTCGCGGGCCGGAATTGGGCCGGACGCGGGCCGGGTGTTTGAGACCCCTGGTTTAGTGGAACACCTGTTCTATACGGTCTCAGGTGCGTGCAGGCTATACTCTGCTAGGTTTTAGTAAAGCATGGTTTAGTGGAACACCTGTCCTATACGGTCTCAGGTGCGTGCAGGCTATACTCTGCTAGGTTTTAGTAAAGCATGGTTTAGTGGAACACCTGTTCTATACGGTCTCAGGTGCAGATGCGTGCAGGCTATACTCTGCTAGGTTTTAGTAAAGCATGGTTTAGTGGAACACCTGTTCTATACGGTCTCAGGTGCGTGCAGACTCCTTCAAATGTGCTGGTGACTATCAAAATACCGATGCGCTGTTTGAAGTTGCGCTGCTTGCTGTTAAAGGACAGATGTCACTTTCATTGGTTTAAAGCGGGGGTGGGCAACTAATCTCCCCAAGGGGCCACATGACAAACTGGGACTGTTGAGGAGGGCCGGACCCAAAATACCGAACTCAAGTCTGAACTCAATTCTGTTCAATTCTATTCTGTTCTTGTATAACATTAAGTAAATCATATGGTTTTGTTTAATAGTCGTAAGAACAGAAAAACCAAGGAAAAACAGCATTAGGCTATTTAATCTATGTCCAGTATTTAATCCTCATTCTCGAAAATGATTTTTTGACATTGACATTTTTTTTTTCAGTTTTCAAAGACTGATATAAAAAAAGTACTACAATATCTATATAATTAGGCTAGGTCATGAAAATGTGAAGGAGTCAGTACAACTGATAGGCCTGTGCCACCATTTCATCAACACTTAGCAATATTTCATCATTAAATCATTACCATCATTAAATTAACTCTATGCAGAATTAGACTACGAAAATGTGGAGCAGACAATAGTAGGCTGTCATTAGTTAATCAACATGCACAAAGAAAACTATTTTAAAAATGTAGGCCATTTTTTTGCTTTAACTTTATGCACATAACTGTGATTGGTCAACTCGCTCTGTGTGTTGAGCCGGCTGCTTCAAGCAACCTGTGGGTAGTAGCATCATACTAGTTCGCTAACATAAGCTTTGCAAATAAACTCAGACATATTTTGGTTACAATTACGGGGTTATCCGATTGTAAACTGTCTATCTGCCAGTAACGTTTTGAAATGAACACTTCGTATCGCCAACGGGCAGCAGTAGGAGTTCGTTCTAACAACCTTTGCGGTGGTGAGCGACGCAGACATAAGAGACGCAAAACGTTGAAAGGTTTACGCCGACGTAAAGGCAACTGCATTGTGTCGACGCAGAAGCATAAATTCTGTTCACCAGCACATCAGTGAGGGTGTTTACGTCGTATGCATCCACGCACAAATGTATGGGTGTACAAATAGCAGTCGCTTTCAAAATAAAAACAACGATATTGATTTGCATGCATTATCTCTATGCTAGGCTCTTGACTTTTGTTCTTTCACGGACCTTACACGGGCCGGTCAGGGAAAGCCCACGGGCCGGATGTTGCCCATGTATGGTTTAAAGGATGTTACGCCCAAAACACACACATGACTGATTAAGAAACATATGACCAACCTTCCTTCATTCATTCATGTACAAAACTGTCTTATCAATTTCAACCATTGGTTTAGGCATTTTGGGTCCGTGTAACGCTTTAATTTGAGTTGTGTACTCAGACCACGCCCCATATCAGACCACGCCCCTCCAAGGCCGCGCCCCTCTCAGGCACTGATTGAAACAACATCAGTTCACATTTTTCAATTATCCAATTTTCTATCTAATGTTACACAACTCCAAAATCCGGGTACAACCCCAAAATCCTAAATATGCATTTATTTGACTCCAATTTTTCATTTTCATTACAAAATGTAACTGATAAGCGTTACACAGACCATTGTGCTCCCTGTATTCTCATCTCGGAGGTCTTTTGTTTTGCCACCATTGGTTTACTTTGCAAATATGGAACCGTGTTCAGCCCTTCTCAGTGTTCAGGTCTGTAAATAGGTCTAAGCACACTTTGATTCATCACCAATATCTCTTAAAGGGCAACTATTTCAACGTAATAAACCCGTTTAGTAATAATTTGGATGGTTAATTGACCTGTTCCGGTGAAAATGGTGACTTTACCCGCTGCCCCTAGCGTCCCCAGGTGGAAAACCAACCTTGCAACATTGAGACTACCGTCCCGGAAAGAGAAGTGAGAAACAAGAAACTCGTTTTAAATCGTGTTTCTTACCTTGTAACATCCACATAGTTCTGCCAAACTTATGTTAACCGTTTTGCTAGCTTGTAAACAGATCCATGTGCTTTATCGTTACCTTTTTCCACAGTTTGAAATAGCATAATGCACAATTTCTCCAGCAGAGGGGGAAATCCTGCCAACTTTCCCTTTAATATCTTTATTATTAGCTGGATATGCTGGCGTGACCATCTGAGGAAGCTGGTCATGCTGGTGTGACCAGCCTGCCAAGCTGGTCATGCTGGTTTGCTAGAATGACCAACATAAGCTGGCATGGCCAGTTAAACCAGCACTATAGACCAGCAACACCAGCTAAAATGACCAGCTTGAGGTGGTACGACAAGCAAAACCTGCTGAATTACCATCATAAGCTGGGAAAACCAGCGGAAGGTATGTTTTTGCAAGTGTTTTACTGGTCTAGCAGGTCAACTATCATAGGGTGGTCAAACAAGCTGGTTAACAAGCTGGTCAACCAGCAAACCAGCTTTAGCTGGTCAAGCTGTTTTTTACAGCAGGGATGCATGTGACTGATGGGTTTCTCCACTCAGCAGGTTGAGACAGAGGAGCACTTTCTTCTCCACTCAGCACTGCATATGTGATCACTGTCAGGCAGAGGAGGTTGAGACAGAGGAGCACTTTCTTCTCCACTGTGAAAAATATGACATTTTAAGACAGACCTTTTTCACAAACTTCCAAAAAGACATACCAAGTTTTATAGACATTGACAACAATGATGAAATGGCCATACTTCACACACACACACACACACACTCACCCCTATCAATGATGAAATGGCCATACTTCACACATACACACACACACACACACTCACTCACCCCTATCAATGATGAAATGGCCATACTTCACACATACACACACACACACACACACTCACCCCTATCAATGATGAAATGGCCATACTTCACACATACACACACACACACACACACTCACTCACCCCTATCAATGATGAAATGGCCATACTTCACACATACACACACACACACACACACACTCACCCCTATCAATGATGAAATGGCCATACTTCACACATACACACACACACACACACACACACACACTCACCCCTATCAATGATGAAATGGCCATACTTCACACATACACACACACACACACACTCACTCACCCCTATCAATGATGAAATGGCCATACTTCACACATACACACACACACACACTCACTCACCCCTATCAATGATGAAATGGCCATACTTCACACATACACACACACACACACACTCACTCACCCCTATCAATGATGAAATGGCCATACTTCACACATACACACACACACACACTCACTCACCCCTATCAATGATGAAATGGCCATACTTCACACATACACACACACACACACACACTCACTCACCCCTATCAGTGATGAAATGGCCATACTTCACACATACACACACACACACACACTCACTCACCCCTATCAATGATGAAATGGCCATACTTCACACATACACACACACACACACACTCACTCACCCCTATCAATGATGAAATGGCCATACTTCACACATACACACACACACACACACTCACTCACCCCTATCAGTGATGAAATGGCCATACTTCACACACACACACACACACACACTCACCCCTATCAGTGATGAAATGGCCATACTTCACACATACACACACACACACTCACCCCTATCAATGATGAAATGGCCATACTTCACACATACACACACACACACACACACACTCACCCCTATCAATGATGAAATGGCCATACTTCACACACACACACACACTCACTCACCCCTATCAGTGATGAAATGGCCATACTTCACACACACACACTCACTCACCCCTATCAATGATGAAATGGCCATACTTCACACACACACACACACACTCACCCCTATCAATGATGAAATGGCCATACTTCACACATACACACACACACACACACACACTCACCCCTATCAATGATGAAATGGCCATACTTCACACACACACACACACACACACACACACACTCACTCACCCCTATCAATGATGAAATGGCCATACTTCACACACACACACACACACACACACTCACTCACCCCTATCAGTGATGAAATGGCCATACTTCACACACACACACTCACTCACCCCTATCAATGATGAAATGGCCATACTTCACACACACACACACACACACACACTCACCCCTATCAATGATGAAATGGCCATACTTCACACATACACACACACACACACACACACTCACCCCTATCAATGATGAAATGGCCATACTTCACACACACACACACACACTCACCCCTATCAATGATGAAATGGCCATACTTCACACATACACACACACACACACACTCACTCACCCCTATCAATGATGAAATGGCCATACTTCACACATACACACACACACACACACTCACTCACCCCTATCAATGATGAAATGGCCATACTTCACACACACACACACACACACACACACACACTCACCCCTATCAATGATGAAATGGCCATACTTCACACATACACACACACACACACACTCACTCACCCCTATCAATGATGAAATGGCCATACTTCACACATACACACACACACACACACTCACTCACCCCTATCAATGATGAAATTGCCATACTTCACACACACACACACACTCACCCCTATCAGTGATGAAATGGCCATACAGTACCTCTTGGAGATGGCCCTCTGCTGCACAATGTCTTAAAATGCCACAACCTGAGGGACATGATTTAAGTAAACCTGTCCTTGTGTTAACACACACACACATATGCTCACGTGCACACACACACTGTTACGGCTGCATGTGTTCCCAGTGCTGTTTGTCCCTGTTCTCTCCCCTCTCTACCTGTGCTCAGGTGTGCTGCAGATAATTGCCCTGATTGATCAGGAGTTAAAGGCTCCAGGATCCAGTTCCTGAGGAGAGGCTTTTGGTGTGGGGGCTGCTGGCTGTCTTGCTGCCTCTCAGCCTGGGATGTTGTCTTGTCTTTTGATTTGGACTTTGTGTGTCATGTCTATGCAGTGTCTGTTATGGTTTATCTTGATGTAATAAATCCCACTGGTTGGGTACATTTTAAAAGGTGTTCCTGTTATTTAGTAGGATGTGGGGTCAGTGGTGGGTTTTTGTTCACCCCTAAAGGGCCACGTAAAGGTGGGGTCGAACACACACACACACACACACACACACCCCTACCTCTCATCCTGGTGTTATTTGTACTAATGTTTATTCTGTGCTCACATGTTTCTACCCACACTGCACTGTATGCTGCATCTCTATTTTCATTCTTTTGTGATACTACTGTGTTATTACTATTACTGTGATAATACTACTGTGTTATTACTGTGATAATACTACTGTGTTATTACTGTGATAATACTACTGTGTTATTACTGTGATAATACTACTGTGATATTACTGTGATAATACTACTGTGTTATTACTATTACTGTGATAATACTACTGTGTTATTACTGTGATAATACTACTGTGTTATTACTATTACTGTGATAATACTACTGTGTTATTACTGTGATAATACTACTGTGTTATTACTGTGGTAATACTACTGTGTTATTACTATTACTGTGATAATACTACTGTGTTATTACTGTGATAATACTACTGTGTTATTACTGTGATAATACTACTGTGTTATTACTGTGATAATACTACTGTGTTATTACTATTACTGTGATAATACTACTGTGTTATTACTGTGATAATACTACTGTGTTATTACTATTACTGTGATAATACTACTGTGTTATTACTGTGATAATACTACTGTGTTATAGTGTTGTCACGATACCAAAATTATGACTTCAATACGATACCTGCCATAAATATCACGATGCTCGATACTAAAACGATACTACGGCGAAATCCTAAGATATCTGGAGAAGAAAGGACTCATACCTCCTCCAAGTGTATTGAGTCATTTGTGTTGAATTTGGTGCACTTTTGTAGTGTGTAGGTCAATTCTGGGTTCTAAACTTCCTACATAATTATTATTTTTTTATAGTCAGTAAAATAGTAGGCCTACTTTGTGTGATTAAGTCCTTTATTGTTTGTTATAGTTCATTTACATTGTGTTGTGGCAATAAAGTAGCTTTAAATAGCCAAACTAGGCTAGATCAAGGTCAGTGTTAAAATTACTGCATGCAAATCACTGAATGCTATGCAGAGGGGCCTAATCTTTAGGCCATCTGATGTACAGTATAGGCTACCCTAGGCCTTCCCGTGTTCATGGGATTTCTTTGACATTTGCAAAGGGGAAAATGTGAGGATAGTCTTCTTTGTGCCCAGTGGACAAGTACGACGTTCCAACCACTCAGGTCTTCATCAGATAGGCCTACACCATTACCTGTTGCAATATATCTGTGTGCATTCCTACATTACGTCTATTTCTTTGATAACATGATTTGCTACCACGTACTGTAACAATAATATTATTAGGACTCAACACGCTTTGGTGGTGTTATGCTGTGGGCTTTAATTAGCGCATTTCGGGTAGCCTATCCTACATCTGGGCAATAATTATTGAACAAATTGCAGTCTACATGCCATGACAAATATTACCAGTAGTAGGCTGCTACTGACCGAACATGAAATAGATCGTTTACAAGTTATGGTAATGTTATTCTGGCGTGAACATTGCGCTTTCATCACGTTAGCACCCTATGATTACAGCTCGTTATGTCTCGTCAAAATGATTACAGCTCTGTCTCGTCAAAATTCATTGATGAAGGAAGGTTCGCTTTATCCCAGAGAACCATACTCGTTTCACTTAGGCTAGACTAAAACATAAGAGAAGAACTTGGCACTAACCATGTAGTCGTGTTTTCTATAGCATATTCGTTAACCTGTCGTTCTTTGAACTCTTTAAAAATGTTGGGATATATCTGCGAGGTGTTTAGCCAAGTTCCATGCGTAGCCTACTGCTTTTAAATGACTTTGTGTACCTGATGGCTTGCCTTCACGCGATGTATCCGAAATAGTTGCAGATTTCACTGCACCTTTTGTTTTATCCACAAGGCCTAGAACTGTCGGCAAAGAACTATGTTGACGTTGGCTGCACACTCACTCACTCAGAGCTGCCTGCTTGACACGCCCACTTGCCTAGATGCGTGCAAGGAGCAGTGGGAGCAGCAGTTGACACAGACACAGAACGTTATTATTTTAATAAAGTATCGATTCTAAAAACGTCTGAAATCGTATCGTTTTTTGCGTGAAGGCATCGCGATACCTTTTTAGTATCGATACACCGTGCAACACTACTGTGTTATTACTATTACTGTGATAATACTACTGTGTTATTACTATTACTGTGATAATACTACTGTGTTATTACTGTGATACTACTACTGTAATATTACTGTGATACTACTGTGATACTATGATACTACTAATGTGATACTACTGTGATACTTCTCTGATACTACTACTGTGATATTACTGTGATTGTGATACTACTGTGTTATTTGTAACATTAGCTTTGGCAACACTGTACCCAATCATGGTAATAAAGGGCAGCCGTGGCCTACTGGTTAGCGCTTCGGACTTGTGACCGAAGCTCACTGTGCCGGGATTAGTGTGTGCTTCACCTCACTGTGTGTACACTGTGTGAATGTATATACTTACTTATACTAAAGCATCTTTGTATTTGAATTTGAGTTTTAGAGAGACAGAGTGACGGAGAGAGTGTGAGTAAGAGAGAGGGAGAGAGATTGTGTGGGTGTGTGTGTGAGAGAGAGAGTGGTGATCTGACAGCCTTGAGTTTGTAACACTTCTAAAATAACAGCTAGACCCACGTTCAGGAATGCACACACATACACACACACAGAGCTATACCCACGTTCAGGAATGCACACACATACACACACAGCTATACCCATGTTCAGGAACACACACACAAAGAGCTAGACCCACGTTCAGGAACACACACACACACACACACACAAAGAGCTAGACCCACGTTCAGGAACACACACACACACAGAGCTAAACCCACGTTCAGGAACACACACACACACACAGAGCTAGACCCACATTCAGTAACACACACACACAAACACACACAGAGCTAGACCCACATTCAGTAACACAAACACACACAGAGCTAGACCCACGTTCAGGAACACACACACACACACAGCTAGACCCACGTTCAGGAACACACACACACAGAGCTAGACCCACGTTCAGGAACACACACACACACAGAGCTAGACCCACGTTCAGGAACACACACACACACACACACAGCTAGACCCACGTTCAGAAACACACACACACAAACACACACAGAGCTAGACCCACATTCAGGAACACACACACACACAGAGCTAGACCCACGTTCAGGAACACACACACACAGCTAGACCCACGTTCAGAAACACACACACACAAACACACACAGAGCTAGACCCACGTTCAGGAACACACACACACACAGAGCTAGACCCACGTTCAGGAACACACACACACACACACACACAGAGCTAGACTCACGTTCAGGAACACACACACACACAGAGCTAGACTCACGTTCAGGAACACACACACAAAGCCTCTTTGATGTGGTTTCATCCTCCCCAGCACCTCTCCACACACACTGCCTTTCACACAATTTCACACACACACACTACACACACACACAGCCTTTCACACAGTTTCACACACACACATATATATATATATGCTCTGTCACTCATACACACAAAGAATGGTTCCTTGAGCTGTTTTTTTTCAGCAGGGAGGAAATCAAGGCCCTGACTTCAATTTAATTGAACATTTCTGGAAGGAACTAAAAATTCAAGGATTCAATATGGACCCCTGGAATCTTCAAGATTAAAAGACGATCTGTTTAGAGGAATGGGCCAAAATCACACCTGAACACTGTGATTGATTAGTTTCGTCATACAGGAAATGACTTGAAGCTGTCGTGACAAATAAAGGCATTTCCACAAAGTGTTGAAGAAATGTCAGTAGGCGTGTTCAATAGTTTTCCCTTGTGTCATCCCACTTTAGCATATATAACCTTTGCTCCAATCACACACACACACACACACACACACAAACACACACCTTTGCTCCAATCACACACACACACACACACACACCTTTGCTCCAATCACACACACACACACACCTTTGCTCCAATCACACACATACACACACACTAGGGGTGTAAAGATACTCACTCATTGCCCAATGTCGTCAAAGGACTTCATTACCCATACATCTACCGCAACTTAAGCACGTGACAACTCGCACTCTGTCGGTGTTTGACAGTTTTTACTCTTTTGTTTGTCAAAATTCAGCGCGAAATTAAACACTTACTATAGCATTCTTAAACGGCAACGATAGTCTGTAGAGTAGCCTTACGTTTGATGAAGGGATTTCCTTAATACTAAAGAATAATTTGGCCCTTGCTGCTTAAATAATGTACAAATTATTATTATTTTGTTCATATTCACTCAGACTTGGAACAAAATAGGCCCAGTTCATTGATATGTAGGCCTATTTTGTTGTAGGCAATGAGAAAAGGCGAAGATTGTCTTAAGCACCGTTTTATTTTATTTCGGTATTGTCTTACCTCAACAATAGGCTACAGCTCCTTGAAAACAATCAGATATAACTCTATAAAATCTATAAAGTCTATAAAAATGTATTTTCATGTTGTATTTGGCTGCTTTGTTTGGCTGAAATGTAGACTATTGTTTTTTCATTTCAATACAGTATATGATACAAACCTCAGTTTAGATAATCATATTCACACATTTGTTTTTGCCTAATTGACATGACCATAATAATTTATAATATAAAATTAATGTGCACCTTAAGCAAATGATAAAAAATCTTTCAGAATGCTTTCCATTCTTCAACTGCATCGAATCGCATCGAATCGTACTGAATCGTTTTTTATGAACATGTATCTTTTCTTGTATCGAATCGTGCCCATGTATCTAGATGTGAATCGTATCGTCTTTTACATGAGAGATTCACACCCCTAACACACACACATTTGCTCCAATCACACACACACACACACCTTTACTCCAATCACACACACACACACACCTTTGCTCCAATCACACACACACACACACACACCTTTGCTCCAATCACACACACACACACACACACACCTTTGCTCCAATCACACACACACACACACACACACCTTTGCTCCAATCACACACACACACACACACACACCTTTGCTCCAATCCAATTACTCTGCTGTAGTAACACACTCTGCCGCCTCCACTAAAATGCACAATTCAGGCAAAATGGCGATAAGTTCACAATTAGAAGAGAAAGGTTGGATTGTTCCCATTTTCCCAGTGTGTGTGTGTGTGTGTGTGTGTGTGTGCCTCAACTCTTTCTGATGGCACACACACATTCCAGTGTTCCACCTCACGACTTTCAATTAATTAAACTCCCATGCTGCCTTGTGCTTACACACACACCAGTCACACAATACCACCACACACACACACTTATCAACACACACACCAGTCACACAATACCACCACACACACACACTTATCAACACACACACCAGTCACACAATACCACCACACGCACACACTTATCAACACACACACCAGTCACACAATACCACCACACACACACACTTATCAACACACACACACCAGTCACACAATACCACCACACACACACTTTTCAACACATACACTCATCAACACACACACACACACCAGTCACACAATACCACCACACATGAACACACACACCAGTCACACAATACCACCACACACACACACTTATCAACACACACACACACACCAATTACACAATACCACCACACACACACTTATCAACACACACACACACCAATCACACACTGGTTTACAAACACACAGACTTATTAACACACACACACACACACACCAGTCAAACAATACCACCACATCCTGGTTTACACACACACTTATCAACACACACTAGTCACACATTACCACCACTCCCTGGTTTACACACAGACTTATCAAAACACACACACACACACACCAGTCAAACAATACCACCACACCCTGGTTTACACACACACTTATCAACACACACCAGTCAAACAATACCACCACACCCTGGTTTATACACGCACTTATTAACACACATTAGTCACACATAACCACCACACCCTGGTTTACAAACACACAGACTTATTAACACACACACACACACCATTCACACATTACCACCACACCCTGGTTTACAAACACACAGACTTATTAACACACACTAGTCACACATTACCACCACACCCTGGTTTACAAACACACAGACTTATTAACACACACACACACACACACACACTATTCACACACTACCACCATGCCCTGGTTTAGACACACACTTATTGTAGGAGCCATTTGTGACATGTATGTTTTAATTATTTTTATGACCCCTGCTGGTGAATGATGACCTTGTGACCTTTTTATGACCCCTGCTGGGGAATGGTGACCTTGTGACCTTTTTATGACCTTCTGACCTTTTTATGACCCCTGTTGATGAATGATGACCTTGAATGATGACCTCTCTATATATCTCTCTCTATATCACTCTCTATATCTCTCTCTCTATCATTCTCTCTATATCACTCTCTATATCACTCTCTCTATATCTCTCTCTATATCACTCTCTCTATATCTCTCTCTCTCTATCACACTCTCTATATCACTCTATATCACTCTCTCTATATCACTCTATCTATCTATATATCTCTCTACCACTCTATCTATATCTCTCTCTATATCACTCTCTCTCTCTCTATCTCTCTATATCACTCTCTCTCTCACTCTCTCTATATCACTCTCTCTCTCTCTATCACTCTCTCTATCTATCTCTCTATATCACTCTCTCTCTCACTCTCTATCACTCTCTCTATATCACTCTCTCTCTATCACTCTCTCTATCTATTTCTCTATATATCTCTCCCTCTCTCTATCACTCTCTTTATCTCTCTCTCTATCACTCTCTCTCTATATCACTCTCTCTCTTACTCTCTATATCACTCTCTCTCTCTATCACTCTATCTATCTCTATATCTCTCTCTATATCTCTCTCTCTATATATCACTCTCTCTATCACTCTCTCTATATCACTCTCTCTCTCTCTCTATCACTCTCTATATCTCTCTCTCTATATCACTCTCTCTATCACTCTCTATATCACTCTCTCTTTCTCTCTATCACACTCTCTATCTCTCTCTCTCTATCACTCTATATCTAAATTCAAAGGGGCGTTATTAGCATGACTGTTTGGTACAGTGTTGCCAAAGCTAGTGTTACACATAACACAGTAGTATCACAAGGAAGAGAAGACAGAGATGCAGCATACAATGTAGAAACATGTGAGCACAACATAGACAGTAGTGGAAATAATACTAGAATGATGGGTAGGGGTGTGTGTGTGTGTGTGTGAGAGTGTGTCTGTGTGTATGTGTGTGTGTGTGTGCGCACATGTGAGAACATATGCTTGTGTGCATATGTGTCTGTTTGACATTAGGTTTAGTTAAGTCATGTCCCTCAGGTTGTGACTTTTTAAGACATGTTGTGCTGCCAGGGCAGCAGAGGGCCCTTCACCAATAACTATGGCCATTTTATCATTGTCTTCAATGTCTATAACATGTTGTATGGTTTGCTGTAAGTTTATGAAAAAGGTCTGTCTTAACATGTCATATTTTTTGCAGTGAAGAGGAAAGTGCTCCTCTGTCTCAACCTTCTCTGCCTGACAGTGACCACATCATCTTTGTTCTCTTGGCAGCCAGGTGTTTCTGTGTCTGCCTGTTTCTACTGCTAGATTGTGGTCACTGAGCCTGTACTTGGTCAGGATGAGCCTCTCTGCTTCGTATCTCTGACAGAGCTGAGATACTCTGCCAATTCATATTCTCTTTTTAGGGTCAGATAGGAATTCATTCTACTTTGGGTGGTAGTTTGTCCAATGTTCTAAATATTCTTCTTTTGCTTGATTCATTATTTTGAACTTTTAGCATTGATCGGCAGAATTCTGCATGTAGGGCTTCAGTTGGATGCTTGTCCCACTTTGTGTAGTCGTGCATACTGAGTGGACCCCAAACCTCACTTCCATATAGCGCAATAGGCAGGATTATGCTGTCAAATATTTTGCACCAGATTGTAATTGGGATGTTTATTTTGTGAAATTTTCTCTTTATTGCATAGAATGCCCTTCAGGCTTTTTCTTTTAGTGCATTCACTGCCATGCTGAAACTTCCTGATGCAGTAATTACTAGACCAAGGTAAGGGTACTGCATTGTGTGCTCTAGGACGGTGCTACCTAGGCTGAACCTGTATCTGTGTTCCTGACACCTGGGCTTTTTTTGGAAGATCATAACTTTGGTCTTCGTTGGATTTACTGTCAGCGCCCATGACTGACAGTACTGCTCCAGCAGATCTAGGAGCTGTTGCAGTCCCTGTTGTGAGGGTGATAGAAGAACCAAGTCATCGGCAAAAAGCAGGGATTTGACCTCCGTTTCTTGAAGTCTGAGTCCAGGGGCTGTAGACTGTTCCAACTGCACCGCTAATTTGTTGATGTAAATATTGAATAAAGTTGGACTCAGACTGCAGCCTTGCCTCACTCCTCTATTTTGTGTGAAAAAATCTGGGGCCGGTTCCCCAAAACGTTCTTATCGCTAAGTAGTTCTTAACCTATTCCTTAACCTCTCTCTTAACGTTATGGCACGATTCCCGACACGTTCGTACGCTAAGTATATCTTCTGTAAGTCACACTTTCGTAAGGTTGGTCTGGACCATTCGTAGCTCTCTCTTAGCGTTGTTTGAGCTCTCAAGACGCTAGTCGCCGCCACTGTGCAGCAGTCTTTAGAAATCAGTGCAGCGCAGTACAAGTCAAACTATGGTACAGTATGTTGATGATGTTGTGGCTCAACGATGATTTTATGTTATGGACATTTTAAGACTAATAATAAAATATGTTTGCAATGGGTGCAGGCCTATTTATGAAGTTTACTTTATTTTGTAGGCTATCAGAACTAATATGGTGGTAATTAGCCTAGGCTATTTCGTAATGTCATTAAAGCGTTCAATTTGGCAATCACTTTTGATAATTAAAAGCTGGCAAAGAATTTGCCTCTAAATGGCTAAGATCTATAAATGGGTAAGCATGGTGGTGTCCAGTAAGCGACCAACTAGGCCTATGGCAGCGATCCAACGTGTCCTTGTATTGAATAAAAAAAATGGCGCCGGCTGCAGAACCGTGTAGTCCATGTCGCTCCATACAGTAGCTCTTTTTTGTTGCTGTTGCACAAGTTATTCTGAAAGCTGGAACAGTGTCACCTTGTGCAAGCTCACCTCGTCCAGCAAAACTTCAAGTTCCTCTGACGAGAAGCTTGGTGCCCTTTTTTACGTTGCTTCCCCACCATACTGTATCTAACTCTCTCTCTGTTCATTGTAGATAGGTTGCTTTTTATTGAAAACATTAACCAATGGCAATCAATACCGCATTAAACAGAAGTAACTGCAGCTGCTTGCCAATCAATTCTAATTGTAAGGTACCTTACCATTAATATAAAAGTGTATTACATAATGTTTAGAAGTCGTTAAACCCATGTCAAGAAGTGGCCCAAGTGGCACAATGGGATAAGGAGGGTGGATGATTAGCGAGGGATAGGCCTACCCGGTTAGTCTACCCGTCACAACATATCGTGTGAACATATTACTGACAATTTGATAATTTAGTTAATAGTTTATATTTTACTGATAACTTAAACTATGTTAAAATAAATGTTACTGGAATAATTTGAGGAATGTTTCATTTGCATAGAACGTGTTGTCTTTCTTAACGCCGTCATGCACCTTCGCGTGAAGTAAAAAATCGATTCCTGAGCAATTCAGCAATTCAGCACCTTCACTTGGGACAGCGCCTTTGTAACGTCGAACATAAGAGGCAGCGTGTTAAGAAGCTTCCTAAGGGACACTTCGGGGAACACACTTAGGAACATAAAAAACTTTGGAAAGATATATCTTTTGAGTCTTCTTAGCGCGCTAAGAGTGAGCGTTACCGGGGAACCGGCCCCTGTTCGTTTTTGTCCAATTTTTATACTGCATTTACAATTTGAGTACATTGATTTAATTAAATCGAAAGTTTTACCCCCTACACCATTTTGCAAAAGTTGGTAGTATAATCCGTCATGCCAAATCGAGTCGAATGCTTTTTTTAAGTCTACAAAGCAAGCAAATATCTTTCCATTTTTTTTTGTCTTTTACATGTTTATTGATTAGGGTGTGCAGGGTGTAAATGTGATCTGTTGTGCGGAAATTTTTAAGAAATCCAATTAGATTTTTACTAAGGGTATTGTGTTTATTAAGGAAGGTTTGAATCCTGTCATTCAAAATACAATTAAATACCTTCCCCAGGTACACAGATACCTCTGTAGTTATTTGGGTCCAATTTGTCTCCACTTTTATAGATTGGAGTAATAATCTCTTGATTCCAGGTGTCAGGAAAGCAGCCAGAACTAAGGACAAGATTGAACAGTTTGAGCACAGCTTTTTGTAATGACGGGGTGCTTTTAGCATCTCAGTTCTGATGCTGTCAGGACCGCATGCCTTTTTGGGTTTTAGTGATTTAAGCTTTTGTGCCAATTCTTCTATTGAGATGGGGTAATCAAGGGGGTTTTGATTGTTTTTAATAATAGATTCTACATTTTGAAGTTTTTCTTTTATATGGTTCTGATTCGGGTTTAACTGTCCAGATGGTATTTCACTGTACAGATTTTTTAAGTGCTCAATCCATGTTGTTTCATTTTGAATAGGTAGGGCCGATTCTTGTGATTTGGTTGTGCTCAAATTATTCCACATCTCCCAGAACTGGTTGTTGTTAATGGAGTCTTCAATTTGGTGTAGAATTTGGTTAGCATGCTTTATTTTTTTTCTGTTAATTGTGTGTTTGAAGTTTTTCAATGTTTCACAATATTTCATTCTAAGGGCTGTGTTTTCAGGCTGATGGTGTTTTAGGTTTGACAGCTGTCTCAACTTTTTTTGAATACTTTGGCATTCAGAGTCAAACCAATCATGGTCTTGATTTTTCTTTTTCTGTTTGGTTTTCCTTACTAGTTCAGCCTTGTGTGCCGACTGTTGGAAGATCATGGCTCTTTCACAGCCATATTTATACCAGTTGCATTGTTAGTGAACTTTTTATTAGTAAAATTAGTAATATGTTCAGATAATTTAGGTGAGTTTAGTGCCTGTGTAAATTTTTCTGAGCTGTTTGGAGTCCATCTGTAGGTCAAATTAAGTTTATACAGCTTATTGGACTCTGTGTTTGTGTTTCTGGATTCAGGAATCATTTTCAGAAAGACATTAGTTTGATTATGGTCAGAAAGAGCAGTTTGCTGCCTGACAGTGAATGCATTGAAGGAGGAGGGGTCCATGTCAGTGACTGCATAATCAACTACACTGCTTCCAAGAGATGAACATGTGAACCTCCCTAAAGAGTCCCCTTTTATCCTGCCATTGAGTATATACAGGCCTAAGGCTTGACAGAGGTGCACTAACTCTCTACCACTTTTGTTTACAACAAGGTCTAGGTTGTTTCTTTGGTTAAGGTATGGTGTGGTATCTGGGGTGATTCTACCAAACACATAGCTATTGCCTTGTGGGTCGGTTTGGTCAGGCATATTTCCTGTCCTTGCATTAAAATCGCCACACAATAGCACATTTCCTTGGGCTTGGAAATGGCTTGTTTCAGTTTGAATTGTGTGGATAAGCTGCTCGTCAAAATCAGGAGAGTCTGCTGGGGGGGCATATACTGCGCATAGATATGTGTGTTGTTTTGATATGCCAGTCTTATTGTCAATTCTTATCCAGCAGTGGGATTTTCCTGTTGTGATGACTGATATGTGTGTTGTTTTGATATGCCAGTCTTATTGTCAATTTTTAACCAGGGGGGTATTCCATCAACCTCGCTAAAGGCCAAACCTGGCTTATTTCGATAAGTCTCGCTAATTTTAGTGAGAATTCCGTTCCATTAATGAGGTTAACGTGAATCCCAGCTTGGTAACCATGGGAATTTATGCCACAGAACTAACCTGCTCCGTTGCAGGTTAACTTTCAAGCTAAATTAAGCTGTGTTGCAAAAAAAACCAATCAGTCGGAAAAGAGTCCAAAAAGATGGTTCCGTCAACCTGTGCTCTCGTCACCTGTAGCATACAACTTCAAAAATAGAAGTAGGCCTATAGAAATGTTTTTTTCCGACAGTGCACCAAGCATGGATTTACACATTCACTAGCTCCAAAGAATGTATGAAGATTATACGATTAAAAATCTTTTAACTTCACATGCGTGTGGTTCTAGGAATCGTGCTACTCTGCGTCATTTACGTTCGGTGGTGGTGTAACGTGCAGCGAGACGGCATAGGATAGGATTTACATTCTTGCGTGTTCGCAGGTTCGCTTCCCATACAAAGTATTAAGGCTACATAGTTTATCACCTTGATAATGGCATTTTTAGTTATAATCTTTGATGAAAGACATATGTCTACTGCTGATAAAGGGTCATGCACATTTAGTAGGCTGTTCAGTGACAGCTTTGCCAGTGGGCTATAGCCTATTAATATCTGATGCAAGCCAAAGGATAATTATTCTGTAGCCTAGGCAGCTAATAATTAAAACTGCTTCATGTGTCGACGATTGTTCATGAATGTCAAATCAACTGTGTGCTACACAGATTAAATATTAGGCATAAATTGAATTGAAAGCCATTGCATTTCAGATCATTTTATTTCAAAACACTTTGGGACTTATGGGAGACAATAGCCTATTATGTTGATACTAATTTATTTTATGACCACCTACACCTAGACAATAATTTGGAGTGAATGAACTCTTTTAATCTAAGAACGCTAGGCTATAGATAGTTTTGAATATCTATATGCTTATCCATAAGTTGTTTTTGAGTTTATACTATTTATTCATGCACTCGTTTTGTTCAAGCATAGACTGTAGACCTATGTGTTCAAGAGTGAAGCCAATCAAACTTGCAATTGATTTCAAAACCATTAGCATTGTTGTTTTAAATGTATGCTTTCATTATTCTCCCATTTCTGTAGGCAATCTATTTTTTTCTCTCAATGTTAAATTTGATGACTTTCGATGAAAATCCTGTAGATGGCGCTTGCCAAATCGAACAGAAATCGTCTAGTATTGTCTTAATTTTACGACATATATCCTCTTTTCGTCAATGTACTGTTTTGGTCTACTGTTCTACCTCGTGCACGAGCAGAGATGAAGCTGACTTTAACCTCGCTTGAATAAACGAGGCCAAGATGCCGCTAACTTGAGTTAATGGAACGGCTTCAGCCCCAAGTGGGAGTCTACGCTAGTTCAAGCCAGGCTATTTCTGTTAAGCGCCGCCTTCATTAGCGAGGTTGATGGAATATCCCCCAGCAGTGGGATTTTCCTGTTGTGATGACTGATATGTGTTTGGCAAGACTTTCCCTAAACCACACCAAAAGTCCTCCTGAATCTCGACCACGTCTTACAGTTTTTGCTTTGTGGGAGGGTATTATTATTTCCCCATAACCCGAGGGACAGCCAGTTGGCGTGTCACTACCACACCATGTTTCAGTTAATAGGAGAATATCAACATTTAAGATACATTTCAAGAATTCAGGGTCCACACTCTTCAGGCCAAAGGCTGATGAGTAAAGACCCTGAATGTTCCAGCAACTAATAACAAATGAACACATGTAAACAATCTGATTGGACCATTATGAAACAGAAATCTAAACAAGCAAATGAAAAAATTTTTAATAGTAAGCTACCCAAGAAGTTATCTATTTTTAGTTAACATCTAAAGAGATTTGTAATATGCAATATAGTACAATACAATAAGTTATCTAATTAGAAAACCTTTTAAAATATTTGTAATATGCAATATAATACAGTACTCTGCAAAACAATACAATTCTTTTTTTTCTTTCACATTTCAGCTACTGGGCACAAGCCAGTAGTCTGCTGCAGAGAATGTGCAGCATCTCCTTTATCTCCCCAAGTTCACTCTTCTCTGGTAGGGTAGGTTGGAGGTTAAGAGTGGGTGGGGTTGCTATTGTGTAGGGCTGTTGCTGTGGGGCTGCTGCTGCTGCAGCAGCATAGCTGTGGGGTTTTACCTGAGGCTGTTGCATCATGGCTGATGGGATGACTTGCATTGCCCTCTGTTGGACTGAGGGCAGGTCTGTGAGGATGACCTGGTGGAGTGTGGAAATTCTGCTGTGTGATGTGTGGCCCGGAGGCTATTTTGGATTGGCCTGGGAGTGGGGTAGTGGGTGTTTCTTGGGGTGGGCAGGGGAGGTGGGCGGGGTCTGGGGGGAGGTGTGAAGCTGGGTCTAGTGGGGTTACGGCCTAGGGCAGCATCTTTAAGGGTCTTTGCAAAAGACCGCACGCCATTCTTGTGGAGATGTATTCCATCATACATGTCATGGAGGCTGATGGTGGGGTTATGTGCCAGGTGTACGTTGGGCAGGGTGGCACACCTCCTGCTGACCTCTGCGTTGATCCCGTTGATGAGATGCGGGGCTGTGTCATGACGTGGAAGCAATGTTGACATCACGATGCATGACCTAGGAAACTCCCTGCTTGCTCTTTCTGTCACTCTCTTTATGGCTTACACCCTTCAATGAATGGTGTGCCAGTGTGTATGATGATACACTGGGGGTCTCCAAAAAGTTCCTTCCTCAGGAGCTGCTGTGCATGCTGTGTGGTACTGCAGGGCCTGACTGTCGCCTTGTGCACAGGGAATAGCCGCTGTAGATCCAGGAACCGCCTGTTGGAATCCATGAGGACGATGATTTCTTGGCTGTGTACTTCCTGCTTGTTTAAACCAAGATCCAGGGCAGTCTCACTCTCTCTCTCTATATCACTCTCTCTATATGTCACTCTCTCTATATCTCTCTCTCTCTATATATCACTCTCTCTATATATATGTCTCTCTCTATCACTCTCTATATCTCTCTCTCTATATCTCTCTCTCTCTCTATATCACTCTCTCTATATATCATTCTCTCTATATATCTCTCTCTATATCTCTCTCTCTCTCTATATCACTCTCTCTATATATCATTCTCTATATCACTCTCTATATCTCTCTCTCTCTATATATCACTCTCTATATCTCTCTATATCTCTCTCTCTCTATATATATCTCTCTCTCTATATATCTCTCTATATATATCACTCTCTATCTCTTTCTCTCTATATATCACTCTCATCTCATATCGATGATAGTGTCACTCCAGACTGTGGTACATTTGCCCCCCTGCGCCCCCGTCCTTAAAATGATTTGATTTGATTCAAAAAGGCTTTGATTTCAAGCGGCTTATTTGCAGATATGCATATATATGGCAAAGGAAGAAGTAAAATTGTTTGTCTTGGATTTCTGAAAATTCATCACTCTTGGATCTCAGATTACCTGCAGTATCCTGGCATGACCACAAGGAAATGGCCGTACGCCAGGGTGGAACCTGACGTAGAGATACATACTTTTCCACGTCAAAGATGTTTTTTATAAATCTGAGTGTTGGCACCGTTTAAGTCTAAGATGAAATGTGTGCAGAAGAACATTTTCTAAATGAGGCCCCTGAACAGTGACCTGTGAACAGCCAAACACAACACACACCAGACAACAGGGAACACAGCCACCAAGCTAGAGAGACAGAGAGAGAAGAGAAGAGATCATTAAGGAGGAGAGGAGAGGAGAAGAGAGAGGGAGAGGAGGAGAGATAAAGAAAGGAGATATGGGGAGATAAAGAGGAGAGATGGAGAGATAAAGAGAGGAGATATGGAGAGATAAAGAGGAGAGATGGAGAGATAAAGAGAGGAGATATGGAGAGATAAAGAGAGGAGAGGAGGAGAGATGGAGAGAGAGGAGAGAAGGACAGATGGAGAGAGAG
This sequence comes from Alosa pseudoharengus, assembly GCF_046254945.1. Lineage (NCBI taxonomy): Eukaryota > Metazoa > Chordata > Actinopteri > Clupeiformes > Clupeidae > Alosa > Alosa pseudoharengus. Next base: position 833,508 of record NW_027468640.1, on the reverse strand, counting down.
GAGGAGAGATGGAGAGAGGGTGTCAGTGCGTAAGGAATAAGAGGTGGGGGGGTAGGGGGTCGGTGCGTAAGGAATGAGAGGTAGAGGTGGGGGGGGGGTAGTAGGGGGTCGGTGCGTAAGGAATGAGAGGTAGAGGTGGGGGGGGGGGGTAGTAGGGGTCGGTGCGTAAGGAATGCGAGGGCTGCAGTGCGTTGGTTGAAACATGTTTCCCTTTATTGGCGTGGCGTCGCAAGGGAAGAGCACAAACACTCACAACAGTGACCACACAGGAGACAGAAGAGACACAGCAGAACACACACCAACGAGTAACATCCCACACCCCCGCCCAACACACACACACACACACACCAACGAGTAACATCCCACACCCCCGCCCAACACACACACACCAACGAGTAACATCCCACACCCCCGCCCAACACACACACACCAACGAGTAACATCCCACACCCCCGCCCAACACACACACACACACACACCAACGAGTAACATCCCACACCCTCGCCCAACACACACACACACACACACCAACGAGTAACATCCCACACCCCCGCCCAACACACACACACACACACACACACAGGCTCTCAGGAGTGGGCCATGTCCATCCACATAAACACACACACACACACTTTTCTTCCAAAAGGAACATGAGCTCAGCAGACACAGAAGCAGTGGCATCTTCCTCGTGGTGATATATTGCTATTCTAGGTCATTTACAAAGCTGATTTTATAGTACAGTAATTAATTAAAGCCACATCTATCAAATGGAGCCTAACACCATTACCCATCTCCTGTTAGCAGATAAGGATATCACATCTGGGGGGGGGGGGGGGGGGGGGTGGTGGCAGGTCTGACCACTACAAGAGCTGTGCACCACTACGGGAGCTGTGCACAACTACAGCACCACTACAAGAGCTGTGCACGAGAGCTGTGCACCACTACAAGAGCTGTGCACCACTACAAGAGCTGTGCACCACTACGGGAGCTGTGCACCACTACAAGAGCTGTGCACCACTACGAGAGCTGTGCATCACTACAAGAGCTGTGCACCACTACGGGAGCTGTGCACCACTACAGCACCACTACAAGAGCTGTGCACGAGAGCTGTGCACCACTACAAGAGCTGTGCACCACTACGAGAGCTGTGCACCACTACGAGAGCTGTGCATCACTACAAGAGCTGTGCACCACTACGGGAGCTGTGCACCACTACGAGTGGTTGAGAGAGAAGAGTTTGGCTCCGCTACGGGCCGTTGCTACGGCGCTAGGTACAGGCTCCTCGTTGCAAGAGTCGGCTATAAAACGGGACTTGCAGCGGAAAGCACAAGGTCATTCAAGGTGAAAGCACAAGGCTGTTCAAGGTGACCTTTCGTGACCTGTGGAGGCTGGTAAGCAGTCTGGATGAGAAGGGTTTCAGCACACACACACACACTCGCTGCATATACACTCCACAGAGTAGCGGCCAACCAGCATCAACGGTGCCCTTCAAGATCAACAGTGTGCTCTGGCGACACACACACACACACACACACACACACACACACACACTCCCAGATGTAAAGGGGTGAGCCCTACATTGTTCTGGGCTGTGCTAGTACGCTGGAATGGGTAATGGGTTGTCTACCACAGTACATGGGTAATGGGTCAAGTCTATCACCACATAACAACATCAGCTAAAATACAACTCTGAAAAATAATTTATTGCTTTTGTTTTTTTTTTCTATACTAATATTTCATTATTACTATTCATTTTGTATTTATTGTGAATAATGTCAAGATTATTATCATTGTATATATAGATATAGATATTTGTTTTTATACATCAAATACAAGATTTTTAAAAAATTGAGGAAAGAAAAACTGTAAACTTTAGTTTGGCATTCACATAAGCGTGTGGAGCGACACAGATTTCTTTCGGTAACAAAATACCTGCAAAATCATTTTATTGCTTTATGTATCTTTCGTAAAAAAAGAAATCGAAAAAAGAGGAGAAGGTGTGCTCCCCCGGTCTAGGAGATACCCAGGAGCTGGAGCCCGCACACACACACACACACACACATCAGGTCTGAGACTACATGGCGCCGCCTCAGTAACACACACACACCTTCCTCTCACTGATTGCTCTTTAAATAAGAAAATCAAATAACAAAATAAATAGCAAAAATCTGTAAGGTACCATCCAAGATGGCCGCCATAAATACGGTACCATTCAAGATGGCCGCCACAAATACGGTACCATTCAAGATGGCCGCCACAAATACCTCTGATTAATATATTGCAATAAATAGATAAATAGCACATGAGTCCTCCTGTCATTTCCAGAGTACGGCCCCTCGGTGAGAGAGCAAGTTATCAAAACAAGGTCTACGAAAACACACTGAGGGGGGAGGGGCTACACACACACACACACACAGGAGGAGCTACTCAGGAGAGCCGCTGATTGCTTCCCAAACAACAGATTAGAAAAGATAGTGGGGTCTTCTAAACACACACACACACACCCGAGGGGTCTTCAGTACAATCATGAAAAATAAAGCATTATGCGCCTGCAGAAAAAACACTGATTGAAAAAAGTTCAAATCAGATAAAATGTCACATGACTAACAGTGTTTTTTTTCTCTTTTGAAAATAAATCTCTTACAAAAGAAATCTGTTGCTTTGCTCCTTCAAGCAGAGCAAGTGGCTGCCACACTCGTACAATCATTAAAATGCCACTACTGCGCCACATTCGCAATTAAGAAAATCTCTCTTTTTTTAAAAAGGCTGCATTTTACAGTGCATAGCTGTAACAAATAAACAACTTTGATATTTATATACACAAAATAAAAATATTCTATATGTGAGCTTTTGTAAATACATTACTACATTTTTATCTTCTGCAAATGTAGACAATTAGAACGACACCTTGAGCACGGGGGAGAATCCCCCCCCACACTCCCAGTCAAAACGTAACACCACATCCAAACACCAGAATCTAGAAAAGAATAATAGTGTTCCTCCAGAGGAACAGGAAGAGAAGGACCAAAGCTGCCCCGAGGCTCTTCGTCAGGACGGCCAATCAGCTGCCCCCTCCGTCAGTCCCTCCGTCAGGACGGCCAATCAGCTGCCCCCTCCGTCAGGACGGCCACTCAGTGGCGTCTCAGTGTCCTGGGTGTCCAACGGTGCATAAGACTAGCTGGACAGATGCCATCCGACAGTGGACACATCCTACAGTGAACACATCCTACACAGGACACAGGACACATCCTACACAGGACACATCCTACACAGGACACATCCTTCGCAGGACACATCCTTCACAGGACACATCCTACAGTGGACACATCCTACAGTGGACACATCCTTCACAGGACACATCCTACAGTGGACACATCCTTCACAGGACACATCATACAGTGGACACATCCTACACTAGACACATCCTTCGCAGGACACATCCTACACAGGACACATCCTACACAGGACACATCCTACAGTGGACACATCCTTCACAGGACACATCCTACAGTGGACACATCCTTCACAGGCCCCATCCTTCACAGGACACATCCTACAGTGGACACATCCTTCACAGGACACATCCTACAGTGGACACATCCTGCACAGGACACATCCTTCACAGGCCCCATCCTGCAAAGGACACATCCTACAGTGGACACATCCTACAGTGGACTCATTCTTCACAGGTCTCATCCTACAAGGGATCTGCTTAGTGACACATCCTGCACAGGTCTCATCTGGAGTCCAGCTGGACTGGACCAGTCCAGGGTTGCCTAGGCAACCCTGCACAGTGTCGGTGCTGCACAGTGTCTCTTCGTTGGCCAGTGTCTCGTATCTCGTATCGTCTCAGCTCACGTGCACGTGGAGCTCCACTGCATCTCTTGTATCAGCAGCATTCCTTCCTGTAAACTTTGCTTTGCATATATGCATACATACATATATGATGTCCACACACATATATCCTATGTGTGTATGTGAAGAGATATGTTTACTATCCTATCCTATGTTTACATATACAGATATGGTATATGCACATGTGGAGATAGATGCTGTTTGTAGCTTGTGTAAAACTCTACTTGTAGTCTGGTGGGGGGGTCATGGTGGGGGTTAGTGGTGGTGGTGGGGGGGAGGGTACGTTGTAGTGGGGGGGTACGGAGCTGGACATTCCGCGACATTGGGTGGAGCGACGTGACCTCACAGGGTGGAGTAGGGTGGAGCAGGGTGACCTCGTCACCTCCATAGGGTGGAGCAGGGTGGAGTAGGGTGGAGCAGGGTGACCTCGTCACCTCCACAGGGTGGAGCAGGGTGACCTCGTCACCTCCACAGGGTGGAGCAGGGTGGAGCAGGGTGGGGTAGGGTGGAGCATCGTGACCTCGTCACCTCCACAGGGTGGAGTAGGGTGGAGCAGGGTGGGGTAGGGTGGAGCATCGTGACCTCGTCACCTCCACAGGGTGGAGTAGGGTGGAGCAGGGTGGGGTAGGGTGGAGCATCGTGACCTCGTCACCTCCACAGGGTGGAGTAGGGTGGAGCAGGGTGGAGTAGGGTGGAGCATCGTGACCTCGTCACCTCCTCAGGCTGCTCTGAGCTTCCTGCAGCAGGCTGTCAAAGTCCACGCAGTCGTACTGGCTCTTACAGGAGGCTGGATCAAAGTCGTCTGAGTGGGAGTCTGCAGGGAGGACAAGAACAAGACAGTCAATACACACACACACATGCACACACACACTGGTATTTATTACTTAGTGGGGCCACCTGTCAAAAAAGGTGCTATATGGGAACCACTGTTTCCAGAGGTGCTACAGGTCTGAAAAAAATCAGGCTTGTTTGTTTAAAATTATCAAACTGACTGGTCACCTCAAATTAGTGATACACTCGCAAAAAGTTTCCTGACCTGAATTTACAGCCACATTTGGGGACCAGCAAAATAAGCCAAGATATTGTGATGAGTGGGGACCTCATTTACATAAACACGCCTACTATGATAAAAAACAACACACACGGGGACCTCATACATGATGGGGACCAATCTCATTAGCATAAGGATACACACACACACACAGTCAAGATTTTGGGAGAGGTGGGGACAAATCTGAAATTTGAAGCAAATCTATTGATAAGTATATATACTTTTTTGATCCCGTGAGGGAAATTTGGTCTCTGCATTTAACCCAATCAGTGAATTAGTGAAACACAAACAGCACACAGTGAACACACAGTGAGGTGAAGCACACACTAATCCTGGCGCAGTGAGCTGCCTGCTACAATGGCGGCGCTCGGGGAGCAGTGAGGGGTTAGGTGCCTTGCTCAAGGGCACTTCAGCCGCGGCCCACTGGTCGGGGCTCGAACCGGCAACCCTCCGGTTACAAGTCCAGAGTGCTAACCAGTGGGCCACGGCTGCCCCAAAGCCTAGAAAGCCTAGAAAAATAGGACAGATCATGGACACCCACTGCAGACCCTCACGATCACTGTGCTTGTGCAGCCACACGTACAATAATGTGCTTGAAATGTTCCTTTTGTGTTTTTTTTCTCATTCTCATCGTATGCAGGTTCAGATGTGTTTGCCAACTCTAGAGCTGCCCCTAAAGTGGCGATATTTATATTTTACTCTGCCATTGTAAATAGCCTACTTTTCGTGGCATGTTCCCCCTGTACACAATAAAAATGCTGTGTCTTCGGGGCGCTGTTGCATGGCTGGTTCTCTCATTAGCAACTCGCTATGGCTGTGCTCTATGGCTATGCTAGGTGAACGATTCCCCTATTACAAGTTCATTTTCCATCAAATTGACTTCATAAATTTTATATTAAGGTGAAAATCTTGCATAGTTCTACACAAAATACATAACATGGGCACACATTTTCACAAGTTAACTTTTACTTCTGCCTTTCATTTACTACGAACTTGAGAATGCAGCGTAATGATCCTCATTATCATCCGATTTCAAAAGTTGTGTAGGTGTGTAGTGCATTTATGTGCATGGTTGTGGGGGAGGGAGAGTGGACGTAAATCCACTAGTTGTTCTCCTCATTGCAATCCTGGCAAACACACAAAATGTCATGACTTGGGACAAACTAAAACTTTGAATCAAATGCTAAGCAAATGTGAACTGGGGCCTGTATCCATTGAAAACATGAGAGACCTGGATTTCATCCCTACGATGATACAAATAGTTCAGGATGGAGTTCCCACTTGACGATACAAACACACACACACACACAGGTATTTATCTCTTTCCATATATATATATATATATATATATATATATATATATATATATATATATATGATGCACCATATACATATATGTGTGACAAGCCTCAACTTACCTCCTACTGTAAGAGAGGTGAGAAGTAGACAGATCATAGACACCCATTGCAGACCTCCACCATCATCATTCTTGTGTGGCCACATGTGCTTCATACTTCTTGTATGTGTTATTCATTAAGATTTACTATACTTCATACCCTAAACAGTATTATTTATTATTACCGTTCACCATATCTAGAGATTAGCATGATGTGTATTTTAGTTAGCCTATTAGCTGGTTTGATTTGAGCATCAAACCAGCTAATAGGCTAACTGAAACACACCATGCCAATCTCTAGGTATGGTGAAGGGTATGTGATGTGGGACTATTTTAAATCCATAGGCCAAGGGAACTTTATCAGGATGCATAGTATCCTGGATCCATTAAATAACGCCTTTAAAAATAAAAATCTGCCTGCCTCTATGGGAATTCAATATAGGTTTAAGGGTATGAATACTTATGCACCCTGTATTTTAATGAAGAACATTTATTTATTTACGATACATTATTCATTTACAAAGAAAATTGGTGTCCTTAAAGGTTGGATTTTACCTCATTTTTGTAATTAAGGCATTAAGATCCATTTCCAAAAGATGATTTTTTTATTCCTCTTTTTAGTCAACTTAAGCATGGGGCTGAATACTTTTTCTAGGCACTGTATTTCATGGATCCGGGATACTATGCATCCTGATAAAGTCCCCTTGGCCTTTGGAGTTAAAATAGCCCCACATCACATACCCTTCACCATATCTAGAGATTGGCATGGTGTTATTCAGTTAGCCTGTTAGCTGGTTTGATGCTCATTGAGCTCAATGCAAATTAAACCAGCTAATAGGCTAACTGAAATAAAACCATGCCAATCTCTAGGTATGGTGAAGGGTATGTGATGTGGGGCTATTTTAATTCCAAAGGCCAAGGGAACTTTATCAGGATGCATAGTATCCTGGACCCATGAAATAACTGGCCTTTCAAAAAAAAAATCTGCCTGCCTCTATTGGAATTTAACATTGGGGTGCCAATACTTATGACCCCTGTATTTTAAGGAAGAACATTTATTTATTTGATACATTATTCATTCACAAAGAACATTGGTGTCCTTAAAGGTTGGATATTTCTGAATTTTTTTAACTTATGGCATTAAGATAAATGTCCAAAAGATGATTTTATATTCCCCTTTTTAGTCAACTTTAGCAGAGGTGCAAATAATTCTAGAGGGTACTGTATTGTAAGACAAAAGGGAATAAATTATATGTTATAAACTGTACCCATAGCTAATGTTACTTGGGCTAGCTACATAGTGCTAACAGACGCACAAGCAGGCTCTCATGAGATGCCTAGAATGGCTTCTCTCTGCATTACATTTTCTCTCTACTATTATTCACTCCAAACTAATTACAGGTAATTCAGGAATTACAGTTTTCTTTTGAGGGAAACAATTCGTTTCTACACAAAAAATTTGATAGCCTGCCAGTTTCTGTTTTTTAAAGCTGTGGGCTCTGCTTCTAAGCATCTAACACAGTCTAGTTTCCCTGGGACACGTAAAGATTTAAGAAAAACACTCAAGTGCTTTTCTATTGCTTCCACTTCCTTCGTTTCCCATTTCCTCTTTGGAACAAAGTGAGCTGTCGAGAGAGAGAGAGAAAGAGAGAGATAAACAAAACTTGATTCCAAAAAGTCATATTAAAGGTTCTCTAAGCATGGTAGGGTCACATTACTTCCGATGATGTTTGAAGTAGAGGTTTTGGCAAAATGGCAGCGAGCTTTCTTTTCATTAAACTCTTTGTACACAAACAATCAAGTTTGCTCTAGTTCACGTGTAGAGACCCTGGTGATACTTCAAACAAGGTTTCATGTTGTGTCAAGCCTTCTTAGCGTATTAAAAATAGCGATTTTGATGCGATCATAGAAGGATAGGGCAACGCGTCGACGTAATCGATGACATCGACGCAAAAAATATGTTGACGCAAAATATGAGTGTCGATTCGTCAAGCATAACGTGTGCTGCTAAATATTTTTAATTTTACATCTTCAGTGTTTTCCATACGTTGACTAATCTGTGGCTGGGCACCACAAAATCAAAACCGGCCACCACACATTGATAGAACACATTGTTCTATGTTGTAGGCCTACTATTTTAAAGATTAGATAAGTTCATTTCATTGAGCTGCACTTTTTACTCACACAGCCTTTCCTCGCCCCGCCCGCTCTCTCTCGTAATGAGCCCGCTGCTTCTCTGCATGACCATTTAACAAAATATTCACGATTGTTGAAGGATTGTTGTTGCCACATAGAAGCACTGCATAGAACAGTGGGCTAAATTGCCAATAAATCCGCTTAGCATCGTGACCATGCTGCGCAAATTTGTTCAAAACTACTGCATTAAAAGTTAAAGTAAACTCTAAACTCTGCTAAGGTCTTATCACAACATAGTACATTGAGGAGACTAAACTAAGTTAAGTTACAGTATGCAATCAAGCAGTATCTCAAAGCTAACGTTAGAATACTGTTTGGATGTCAAGTTTAGCATGCTTACTTGCAGCTGCTTGTATTCGTTACTCATGCAGGGCTCATTTTATTGACTCGGAATGTTTGCAAAATCCCGATGTAAAAGGAAAAGTGTTTTCCAAGACTCAAAAGTGCTTGTCCAAAGGAGAAGTAGGTCCTACAAACCGTTATTTGAACTGACTACGTTATGAATTGCATCCACACATCAGCAGCCTTTTAACTGTGTTAATGTTAATTGCAAGGATTCCCACACAAACGTCTTCAAATGACAGGCACTCAATTAGACATACACTACTGAACTTTATTTAATGCTACCTCTGACTAAGAATGCATTACTTTGCACTTTTATAGGCGTAGTCTTATTTTGGAATCTTAAGAGCAATAAACAAATATTGCAATGTTAAAAAATTCATGTTTTTTCATTCAGATATGTAAATAAACATGTATAAGTTGCTATTATAATGAATTAATGGGGAGATAATCGATAATCGAATCAGACTGAAAAAATGAATCGTTAGATTAATCGATGCATCGAAAAAAATAATCGCTAGATTAATTGTTAATGGTCTGCGAAAACGTTTGTCTTCTTTTTATGTCAGTCCGTGGTTCCTTCATAAATTGCGCAGCAAATTATCAGACGAGTGACAGAAGCACTGCGCATAATTTGACCAGCAGTCTTCGCGTCCATAGTTTGTGAAACGTTGCTGCGTCCGAGCAAAGATTCTAGATGCCCAGCGCAACTCCAAAAAGGAGGACAAATGAGCGTCCGGTTTGAGGCTGCGCCGGATGCCAGACAGGGCTTTTAAAATCCATATGTCCAGCCTAAATACGAACGTATGGCCAACCTATCGCTAACTGGCTTACCAACTCTTTCTCCTGCTCATGTAGGCTACCTGCGTATCCCTCAGGCCTCTGCACGAAAACGTCAGGCATATTTGTTCATAGCCTACTGCATTAATACCGTTTGCACACCTTTAACCACACCCGTGAAAAACATCTTCACTCTGCAACCCCTACACTTCCTCCCGTAGCCTCATAGTCACTTATACAATTGCCTTTTAAATACACGAAACCTGATGGAGACATTTCACTCGCTCTATTTCACTCCCATACGCAAATTTAATACCTCCCTTTCGAAAATTCAAGACATCCCAGACAATTTAAGACTTTTTTAGGCCTTAAAAACCGAAAGTTGTATTTAAGACTTTTTAAGGATCCGCGGGAACCCTGGGTTGTATATGTAAGGGATAATGGACGACATGCTGTTTAACTATACAAAGTTAATACACATTCTAGATGATAAACAGCCCGACGCGAAGCGTCAAAAAGGGCGAAGTCCATTATCCTGCTTATTCCACTGTTGCCACTTGCATTGTGTTCATTTACTGTTATAATGGAAAAGTTTTAATCTCTAAAACTATGGTTTGTAGAACTACTTCTTTCCGCCACAAAGCACAAACTGCCGTTACTAGTTCTAAATGGATGGTTGCTATGGCCAAAGGCCAGTCGTTAGTTCCATGTCTCCCGTTGTCAAGCAGGCATATCTTAGCCAACTAAAGGCATCTCAAGCGGTCCTACACACACTTCACTTCAATAAAACAGATAGAATCAAATTCAGGTAGGATAAAACATGAGTTGTGGGGACCAATTGAAAAAGTCCTACACACACAAAGTTGTGGGGACCAACTAAAGGCATCTCAAGCGGTCCTACACACACTTCACTTCAATAAAACAGTTAAAATCAAAGTGAGGTAGGATAAAACATGAGTTGTGGGGACCAATTGAAAAAGTCCTACACACACAAAGTTGTGGGGACCAACTAAAGGCATCTCAAGCGGTCCTACACACACTTCACTTCAATAAAACAGTTAAAATCAAAGTGAGGTAGGATAAAACATCAGTTGTGGGGACCAATTGATAGAATTCAAAAAGCCCTGGCCTACTCTCAGCTTCAATAGGATATATCAGTTGTTGGAATCAAGTGAAAGCAAAGACTACATATATTGTAAGACAAAGGGGAAGAAATTGTATGCTATAAACTGTACCCAAAGGTTACGTTACTTAGGCTGGCTACGTAGTGCTAACAGACACATCATGATTATGTTACCTGAGTGGCACATGTTGGGAGGTCACTGCTAGAAGGCACATTTTCCAGGCTGCAAGTGGCATCCTCACCCTTGATAAGAAGAGAAATACATGTGCACAAAGTGTTAACATGTACCCTATGAATAGACCGTCAGTCATAACAACCTTCTAAACACCTTCACCTTGCACTTAGATTTGTATCTTTTTTTAAAACAGTGCATGTATGCTATAAACTGTACCCATTGCTAATGTTACTTAGGCTAGCAAAGTAGTGCTAACAGACATACAAGCAGCCTCTCTTATGAGATGACAAGAATGGTTACTTTCTGCCTGGCATTTTCTCTCTCCTAGTATGATGCAGTAAAAGTTGCATGTAATTCAAATTAGTGGCTAACTAGCTAGTTAGCAATAGTTTACATACAGCTCCAGGAGTTATGTTACAGTGAGCAGAACGATAGCTGGACAAACTAGTTTCACATGAGGTGTAAGCACCAGCGCTATTACTGTGGCCCTAGCCTACCTAATGACCGTCAAATTCTGCTTCACAATACTATTTCCACAACAGGCAAAGACTGATTATGTTACCTGAGTGGCAGATGTTGGGAGGTCACTGGTAGAAGGCACATTTTCCAAGCTGCAAGTGGCAGCCTCACCCTTGACAAGAAGAGAAAGACATGGGCACAAAGTGTTAACGTGTACCTTATAAATAGACCGTCAGTCATAACAACCTTCTAAACACTTTCACCTTGCACTTAAATTGCCATCTTTCATTATTTTATTTAACATGAGTTATAGGCACCGGGTGCAAGAAACCATGAAGGCCCTACACACAAACCTGACTTCAATATGATAATTAGAAGCAAGTTAAGAAAGGATAAAGCATTAGTTGTGGGGACTAAGTGAAAGAAATCTTAAAAAACCTACAAACCCTACACACAAACATACTCAACTTCAATAATGACAATGCATAGCAAGCTGAGGTAGAATAAATGGTTAGTTGTGAAGACCATACAAAGGAATTTAAAGGTGTGGTTCAGGATTTTGGACATAGGACCTTCATTTCCAAGTTAGCAAGTGTGATATTTATCAGTGGAGACCGTTTTAAACATATTTCATCCAGTCCTTCTAGTTCGCAGAGTTCGCAGGTGCTAGGCTAGCGCAAGTCATCCGTATGTGTTAGCCTGCCACTAAAAACAGTCTTACCCACTCCACAGTACACCCGAGGCAAATAAATTATAACGCCAGATTATCGATGTAAATGTCTGTGTTGATAGTTTTATTTCTAACATTATTCTATCCTTGCATTTTAAATGATCGCATTACATTTTGAGGGACTAGTTTTTAAGCAGCGGCAGAATTTTACTTGCTCTGGTTAGTAGTACTGCGCCGAAAAGTAAACAGAGAAGCGCACTCCAATCGGGACACCTACAGTGGGCATCGCTTTCAAATGACCACTTCATTCGCGCATTACGAGGCCGTGAAGCTGCATGAAGCTTTAGTACCACTTTCAGCCACTGTGCGTCGCTCTGCCACTGTACATCGCTCTGCCTGCCGCCCCCCTTCTGAAAAAGCAGGAGACTTGCAGAGAGTAATCCCAGCCTACGAATTCAATAACAAAATAAATCATGCATAATTAAACATTACCTCGATTTAGGCTACTTGGGTATGTCTTAAGGCTTGACTACACAGTGGTAACGAAAATCGAAATCGAAATTTGCTGTCTACATTATTGTCAGTGTTGGGTTAACGCAACTACGCAAATCAAAACAGTGGTGTGATAATTGAGCCAGTAGAGAAATAACTGTTCAGAATGAATCTGTAGCCTTGGGTAGGCTTCTGCGACGTTTTTAACAGGCTACGCTATAGAGGCTTAGATATTAGCGTGTTTCCATCCAACTTCCTAATGCGCATTTAATCTATTCGAATAAGAGATCCCGGTTGGAAACACGTGAAATGCGCATCAAAAATCCTAATGCGCATCTATATTTGATTCGCTAGAGGGGGGTGGATTAACTCTCGATGCGCATAAGGTATAATGCGAATAAAGTTGATGGAAACGGTTTATTCGCATCGTGTGACGTAACCTTCAGAGAATCTCAGCAATCTCTGGCGCTTCCCTATAACATTAGGCAACTTGGTGTGTTCTCTTGCTTGTTTCCGTAGAATAAAACTGAATACACGCATCGGTGCACAGCTGTTTTGCTGACGCTAAAGTTTTCGCCAACAACTCGATTGGCACACATCGCAAGTTTATACAACTAGTGCAGTGCCCGTTAAAACATGCCATTCCTGTAGAAAACCTGTAGCCCGATACATGCCCGCAGGTATGCCTGCTTTAACAATAGGATGATAGGGAAAAACATCATTCCAGCTAAGCATTCAATAATGTATACTGAATATCATAATATATTAGCCTATAATTAATGTGCAGTAGCCTAAGAAGAATTTAGGCATGACTGCATGTGATTTCTACAGATCGGAATGGAATAACAAATGTTTTGAGTTAAGGCTATAGGCCTAGCTTATTGCATAACTTTCCTGATAGTGAAGACAAGCCATTTTGTGATCGTTTGACATTTGCAACGATGTGACTCAAAAGCAGTGTTTGGTAGCATAAGTGACGTTTCTCTGTCTGCCACTTGTTGTCTAGCTGTGTGGCACGTCTTCTGAAACGTTAAATTCGGGACCATTAGCCCATGGCTTGTTTCAATTTGGGACCTTGCAGTCGGAAATGTAGTTTGTTTTTTCAAAGTCTCACGTCCAATGTAGCCTGGGCTATTCAAAGCATCAGTTTATTGCACATACTTTTCATGTAATTTTGAATAGAACTACATACTCGTGTTTGTTGGCCTGTTGTTGCAAAATCCGCGTAATCATTTTATGCAAGTAAACATACAGGAAGTCTTTATTGTTGAGATCAGAGATGATAATCAAATATCTTGCATTTTAACCGTGATTTGGTGCTGCCAAATCTCCGCTTATCCTCTCTCTGGTCCTGTGCGCAGTTCTGTGTGAGAGGGTGGCTATGGTAGAGCGGAGAAAGCCAACGTGTGTTTCTTTTACCGATATATAACGATATATTTAGCTTTTCTTATCCAAACAATGTCAAACTATGCACTGCACTTACTCATGCCAGTAACAAGACACTACTCATGCCAGTAGCAAGACACCTGCCAAGTTTGAAATCGAACGGACCAACGACACGCAGACAGACAGACAGACATTCCTGCAATTTATGGATAGATAGATGCGATGGCTTGTTTGTTGGGATAGGCATCCGACAACGAGTAGCCTACTCGGGGCAACAGCCAGGTCTATCATTCGTCATAATTCTTCAAACCCTGACTTGTGAATCTAAAGGTCTCCACCCACTGTTGCTCAGTGAAGTAGAGCTATAATCGGCCTTTAAATTTAGGCCCGACAAGACCCGACCCCCACAGAAATCAGCCCGAGCCCTGACCGAGCCCGAGACTGACAGCTTTTTAAAAGCCCGAACCCGTTTACAGCCCGACATTATTCAAATGTCCGCACGCACGCAGCTCTTTTGCCTTTTGTCAAGAATGAGTAACATTTGACATCATTTATTCATGACTAACGTAGCCTAGGCCACTTGGAAGTTGGAACAAAGAAACAAAATAGCAAGTCCTCTCAGCATTCTGAAGTTTGCGGGAACCCTCCCATACGCAGCCCCGACATTAAATAGTTCTTGCTCCAGCTTTTCAAACCCCTCGCCATTTACGTTATTAAAAGGCCTAATGTCTTTACAGCGAAAGCTGACACACTTCTCCTCCGTAATCATTTGTTTCACCTTTGCAGGGTTTGATTTTGTTGCTGTAGCCTAACAAACGATGTGATCCTGATGGGCACTGACAGCTTTGATCGATCAACATGCCTTATCAGCGACGAATTCCCTGCCGTTCTACAGAATGTTGCATCCTTTGGATTTTACATAACCACTGGCTCATTATTCTCATTATGCACATGATCAAAACTTTTCCACACCTCAGACTTTGCTTTCTTTGCCGGTGCAACTAAAACGCCTGTCACAAGAGGCCAGCCTCTGTTTCACCTAAGCATCCATTTCTGCATCTTTCTCGCAGCTAACCGAAACGCATCACCTGACCGCTCATTTAGCCTACCGTGCAAGCCCGAGCCCAGCCCGAGCCCGCGTGAAATGATAGAAATGAAGCTCTATAGAATGTACTGTATACAGTGAAGTGCCAAATTTAGAAGAGTCATTTCCAGTGGAAGAACAAAATGCTGAATGAAGCCCAAAGATATGAAGGCATATCTGGCCAGTTGTTATTTTTTGAAGACGTACTGTAAATGGTTGGGCTATAGGCCTAGTTTGCAAGAAGGAAACATAAAGCGTGAGCATGCCACACTATCCACAGCTGTGGTAGCGGGGGTAGGAGGATTACTGTTAGCGCAGGATTTATATAAAAAAAGAAGGCCTGCCTCAAATGCAGGCTTGCCCAAAAAAAGGCCTGTGGTTTGCGCAGCCTACAGTAAGTAGGTCAGTGAGTTAGGAGCCCTATAGACTTCTTTTAAGCTGTCTCAGAGGTGGAAAGTTGCGTTCGTTGGGGGCAGGGCCGAATTAACATATCATAGACCCTTGTGCCCCCCCTGCCCCCCAGCCAACGTGAATCTGGCGGTCAGTTAATAGGCCTATCTGTGAGGCCAAGGCTCACCAAATAGCCCGTTTGTTTACAACTAACATTACATTTAATTAAACTGCTTATGCTATGCCGAAATAGTTTCAACATTTTGAATATCAGTGTCGGGTGAATTAGGAAATGCCTTATGGCTGAAAGCTGCTTGGGATCCCCCCCTGTCAAGCAATAACCATACAAAAAGTTAAAAACAGATGACATGATGCGCGTCACTGACATAATGCGCAAATAATATAGCCTAGATATTCCAATATATTCGAATACATGTGTTTATTTTAGAGGGGATATTCGAACGTCATTTTTGAGCAATTTTGACAGCCTTAGTCCACTGTAGGCTACGCCAATCGCCTATTAACACCTTCCACCTAACCCCGGTGAGTGGGGGTCGCTATAATGCGTGTGAAATAGCACCATTGAGTATGCGAAATAGCCTTAAAATCGTTCCGGTGTTGTGTGCCTTCTGGTTTCTCCACCTACTGGTTTCCTTGTGCGTGCATGCGCTGCAGCAGTTGTCAGACATTCACAAACAAGTTGTTTTAGGCGGTTTGAAGTCGCTTTTCATACGCCATGAGCGCTCGGCTACATTACAGCCACTCGGACAAAAGACATAAACTAGCATTAAACTGGATTCGATCCCGCAAAAGCAACACACGCGTGACTCTCTCCATCCTGATTCCCTACTCTTTGAGCCAACTAATATGTTAGGCGAATCAATTAACTATTGTAGGCTACCATTAATTAATAACGTAGGCAACACCCAGGTAACATGTTGTCCAGGCTATCTGAAACAAGGGGTTGCCTCTCATCTACAACAACTGGTTGGGCTGCTACAGTCGTCAGTGCACTGTGCACAGTAGGCCTATGCTCTTTGTGGTTGATCAACTAAAAATAAAAGATGTATTTGGTGATGACGTTATTGTGGGCCTAGTAGACCTAAATTTTGAGAAATGAGAAACGATCTACATAGCGCACAGTGTTGCGCGGTCTGCCCGAAATTAGATCAATACAGTAAAGCATCAATACAGTAAAGTCAACAGTAAAGAAGCTGAAGACGCGAGTTAAAATAATAAAGACACCCCTTCAGGAAAAGCGATATAGGCTATGGGAAATATTGGGAAAGGTTCTTAAAGATGACAGTAGTACAAGTTATGGTCTATGTAGGCCTACTTCTTGCGAAGCCATTTAAGTATGTCAGCCAAAACGGGCAGCCTGCAGGAATAAATCTACCGGTATGTATAGGTTCGCGCATGCATAAAAGTTACCTTAGTTCGTTGTGTTTGTGACTTTAAACAGTGGATGTGCTTTAGTAAATGTGCTTTGTGCTTCATTCAGCATTATAAACCAGTTCTTACGCTAACGTTTTGACCAGCAATGTATCTCAGTCTTGCCTATACCTTGCCTCACCATTTCTGTTTTCGAAAGAAAGATGTATGTACATGGCCTTCAAATCGTATCCTATAGTGTTCTAATCCTTGGTGGTTGCGTGCGTGCCTGCGCTCTTATTCTCAGACTCTCTCCTGCGCAAACATTATGTCCTGCATGCCTACTGCGTGTAGTTCTACTGCATAAAGTTTCGCAAATAAATTAGTTTGTTTTACAGAAATGGCCTACTGTCACACTGCATGCAGGCTATAACCAAAAGCACACATTTTGTAAATAAGCGGGTCGGATCGCGGGTCGGGTATAATTTTGTCCTAATTAATATTCGCGGTCCGAGTTGCGGTCGGGTTGATTAAAATAGATTTTGCAAAAAATAGTGTATTTTTCAAGTCAATAAACATTCTTAATTTTCGAATGTATTTGTCAGGGAACATCTGACTTTTAAAAACCATAGGCCTGGTAGTCGCTCAGACAAGGAGTTATAAAATAAAGGCAATACCATTTGTGTCACCTAATGCAGTTCAGTGAATTAGCAAGATACCATCAGAAGCCAAAAATCATAAAGCACCTCTCTCCCCTGCGCATGAAGCTGTCTGCGTGTTGTAGGCTAGATTTGCGTGAGTTCTTTCTATCTGCTTTACTTTTGTGAGTTGCGACCACCTAGGCTATGTTATAGACGTTCTATGAGGTACCAGTGTTTAGCTGTGTCACAAAACAATAAGCTTTGTCAGACTTACTTATTACTTTTAAAATGATATTCAGGGCTATATACATTTTAAACATTCGGGGCTGAAGACCCGACAAAGCCTTGCGTTAATTCTTCAGATGGGAAGTGTCAGGAATTTTCATACGAGAGACGTTCTCATTGGTGGTTAGTATAGGGAATTGACAGCAACATATCCAATCACATTATGAGAGATGCTGAATTTAACATAAACTGCGATGTTTGATTTTAAATTAATATAAATTTAGCCGGGACTGTAAGCTGGCACACGTGGGTGCTCGATGTTTTCAGTGGGTGCCCGAGAGACGGAGCACCCACAGTATCGGCGCCTATGACAAGCGTATCTCGCGGTTGCATCCATTACAAACAAACATGCAATGTGAACGTCTGGGATTGGGAAGAGCACTAAATGCTCTGAATAAGCACAAAGTCAAACCTTTAAATGAAACACTTTAATAATCAAAAAAATAAACCGCTAATGAAGTAAACTTGTGACCATCAAAAATTGTTTATCGCCTGTAACTCAGTGATAACAGGACGTAACAGGAAGGCATTTGGCTGAGCAACGGAGGTTAATATGCTCTATATTTTGTCCAAATTATGTATGTCTATCATCGTTGCACTCGGAGAAAACCAGAATGTTTAATTTGTCCTGCGTTTCTTCTACAGCTGCAAACGGGATTCACTCGCAGTTAACCAAATATTTCTTTATTAGGGCAGGGCAGGCATATTTCTGGCTATTAAATTATTTCTAAACCAGACTGCTAAAGTCTGTAGTGAAGTCTGTGTAGGGTTTTCCAGGCTCCATTTCTTTTTACGAGACACCCTACTCACTTGAGCCATCTACCGGTTGTTTGGGTTGTTGCAGCGTCTCACTGGGAAAAAACAAATAAAAGTCGCGTGACACCGCGTGATCCCACGCGCGGACCGCGAGTGAAGCTGGCCAAGTCGAAGCACTGCCCACTGTAGTAGTAGCCTAGGTAATATCAGTCCGCCGCTGCCGTTGCTTATATGCCTACTACCAACTTCAGGGAACAATGTATAACTATTGCAATGCAATGCAAGGGTAATTTTATTTCTAACAGTATTCTATCAACACAGACATTTACATCGATAGTCTGGTGTTATAATTTATATGCCTCGGGTGCACTGTGGAGTGGGTAAGACTGTTTTTAGTGGCAGGCTAACACATACTGTTGACGTGCAACTCTGCAACTAGAAGGACTGGATAAAACGTGCTGAAAACAGTCTCCACTGATAAATATCACACTTGCTAACTTGAAAATGAGGTTGTATGTCTAGAATCCTGACCCACCCCTTTGAAAAGGCACGGAATACACTCAGCTACTGCCAAACACTTAAAATTGAGGGACTGTAAAAACATCACCTGTGGGGACCAATTGAAAAAGTACTACACACACACAAAGTTGTGGGGACCAACTAAAGGCATCTCAAGCGGTCCTACACACACTTCACTTCAATAAAACAGATAGAATCAAATTGAGGTAGGATAAAACATGAGTTGTGGGGACCAATTGAAAAAGTCCTACACACACAAAGTTGTGGGGACCAACTAAAGGCATCTCAAGCGGTCCTACACACACTTCACTTCAATAAAACAGTTAAAATCAAAGTGAGGTAGGATAAAACATCAGTTGTGGGGACCAAATGAAAAAGTCCTACACACACAAAGTTGTGGGGACCAACTAAAGGCATCTCAAGCGGTCCTACACACACTTCACTTCAATAAAACGGATAGAAATCAAATTGAGGTAGGATAAAACATGAGTTGAGGGGACCAATTGAAAAAGTCCTACACACACAAAGTTGTGGGGACCAACTAAAGGCATCTCAAGCGGTCCTACACACACTTCACTTCAATAAAACAGTTAGAATCAAAGTGAGGTAGGATAAAACATCAGTTGTGGGGACCAATTGATAGAATTCAAAAAGCCCTGGCCTACTCTCAGCTTCAATAGGATATATCAGTTGTTGGAATCAAGTGAAAGCAAAGACTACATATATTGTAAGACAAAGGGGAAGAAATTGTATGCTATAAACTGTACCCAAAGGTTACGTTACTTAGGCTGGCTACGTAGTGCTAACAGACTAATCATGATTATGTTACCTGAGTGGCACATGTTGGGAGGTCACTGCTAGAAGGCACATTTTCCAGGTTGCAAGTGGCATCCTCACCCTTGATAAGAAGAGAAATACATGCGCACAAAGTGTTAACATGTACCCTATGAATAGACCGTCAGTCATAACAACCTTCTAAACACCTTCACCTTGCACTTAGATTTGTATCTTTTTTTAAAACAGTGCATGTATGCTATAAACTGTACCCATTGCTAATGTTACTTAGGCTAGCAAAGTAGTGCTAACAGACATACAAGCAGCCTCTCTTATGAGATGACAAGAATGGTTACTTTCTGCCTGGCATTTTCTCTCTCCTAGTACGATGCAGTAAAAGTTGCATGTAATTCAAATTAGTGGCTAACTAGCTAGTTAGCAATAGTTTACATACAGCTCCAGGAGTTATGTTACAGTGAGCAGAACGATAGCTGGACAAACTAGTTTCACATGAGGTGTAAGCACCAGCGCTATTACTGTGGCCCTAGCCTACCTAATGACCGTCAAATTCTGCTTCACAATACTATTTCCACAACAGGCAAAGACTGATTATGTTACCTGAGTGGCAGATGTTGGGAGGTCACTGGTAGAAGGCACATTTTCCAAGCTGCAAGTGGCAGCCTCACCCTTGACAAGAAGAGAAAGACATGGGCACAAAGTGTTAACGTGTACCTTATAAATAGACCGTCAGTCATAACAACCTTCTAAACACTTTCACCTTGCACTTAAATTGCCATCTTTCATTATTTTATTTAACATGAGTTATAGGCACCGGGTGCAAGAAACCATGAAGGCCCTACACACAAACCTGACTTCAATATGATAATTAGAAGCAAGTTAAGAAAGGATAAAGCATTAGTTGTGGGGACTAAGTGAAAGAAATCTTAAAAAACCTACAAACCCTACACACAAACATACTCAACTTCAATAATGACAATGCATAGCAAGCTGAGGTAGAATAAATGGTCAGTTGTGAAGACCATACAAAGGAATTTAAAGGTGTGGTTCAGGATTTTGGACATAGGACCTTCATTTCCAAGTTAGCAAGTGTGATATTTATCAGTGGAGACCGTTTTAAACATATTTCATCCAGTCCTTCTAGTTGCAGAGTTCGCAGGTGCTAGGCTAGCGCAAGTCATCCGTATGTGTTAGCCTGCCACTAAAAACAGTCTTACCCACTCCACAGTACACCCGAGGCAAATAAATTATAACGCCAGATTATCGATGTAAATGTCTGTGTTGATAGTTTTATTTCTAACATTATTCTATCCTTGCATTTTAAATGATCGCATTACATTTTGAGGGACTAGTTTTTAAGCAGCGGCAGAATTTTACTTGCTCTGGTTAGTAGTACTGCGCCGAAAAGTAAACAGAGAAGCGCACTCCAATCGGGACACCTAGTAGTAGCCTAGGTAATATCAGTCCGCCGCTGCCGTTGCTTATATGCCTACTACCAACTTCAGGGAACAATGTATAATTATTGCAATGCAATGCAAGGGTAATTTTATTTCTAACAGTATTCTATCAACACAGACATTTACATCGATAGTCTGGTGTTATAATTTATATGCCTCGGGTGCACTGTGGAGTGGGTAAGACTGTTTTTACTGGCAGGCTAACACATACTGTTGACTTGCAACTCTGCAACTAGAAGGACTGGATAAAACGTGCTGAAAACAGTCTCCACTGATAAATATCACACTTGCTAACTTGAAAATGAGGTTCTATGTCTAGAATCCTGACCCACCCCTTTGAAAAGGCACGGAATACACTCAGCTACTGCCAAACACTTAAAATTGAGGGACTGTAAAAACATCACTTGTGGGGACCAATTGAAAAAGTACTACACACACAAAGTTGTGGGGACCAACTAAAGGCATCTCAAGCGGTCCTACACACACTTCACTTCAATAAAACAGATAGAATCAAATTCAGGTAGGATAAAACATGAGTTGTGGGGACCAATTGAAAAAGTCCTACACACACAAATTTGTGGGGACCAACTAAAGGCATCTCAAGCGGTCCTACACACACTTCACTTCAATAAAACAGTTAAAATCAAAGTGAGGTAGGATAAAACATCAGTTGTGGGGACCAAATGAAAAAGTCCTACACACACAAAGTTGTGGGGACCAACTAAAGGCATCTCAAGCGGTCCTACACACACTTCAATTCAATAAAACGGATAGAAATCAAATTGAGGTAGGATAAAACATGAGTTGAGGGGACCAATTGAAAAAGTCCTACACACACAAAGTTGTGGGGACCAACTAAAGGCATCTCAAGCGGTCCTACACACACTTCACTTCAATAAAACAGTTAGAATCAAAGTGAGGTAGGATAAAACATCAGTTGTGGGGACCAATTGATAGAATTCAAAAAGCCCTGGCCTACTCTCAGCTTCAATAGGATATATCAGTTGTTGGAATCAAGTGAAAGCAAAGACTACATATATTGTAAGACAAAGGGGAAGAAATTGTATGCTATAAACTGTACCCAAAGGTTACGTTACTTAGGCTGGCTACGTAGTGCTAACAGACACATCATGATTATGTTACCTGAGTGGCACATGTTGGGAGGTCACTGCTAGAAGGCACATTTTCCAGGCTGCAAGTGGCATCCTCACCCTTGATAAGAAGAGAAATACATGTGCACAAAGTGTTAACATGTACCCTATGAATAGACCGTCAGTCATAACAACCTTCTAAACACCTTCACCTTGCACTTAGATTTGTATCTTTTTTTAAAACAGTGCATGTATGCTATAAACTGTACCCATTGCTAATGTTACTTAGGCTAGCAAAGTAGTGCTAACAGACATACAAGCAGCCTCTCTTATGAGATGACAAGAATGGTTACTTTCTGCCTGGCATTTTCTCTCTCCTAGTATGATGCAGTAAAAGTTGCATGTAATTCAAATTAGTGGCTAACTAGCTAGTTAGCAATAGTTTACATACAGCTCCAGGAGTTATGTTACAGTGAGCAGAACGATAGCTGGACAAACTAGTTTCACATGAGGTGTAAGCACCAGCGCTATTACTGTGGCCCTAGCCTACCTAATGACCGTCAAATTCTGCTTCACAATACTATTTCCACAACAGGCAAAGACTGATTATGTTACCTGAGTGGCAGATGTTGGGAGGTCACTGGTAGAAGGCACATTTTCCAAGCTGCAAGTGGCAGCCTCACCCTTGATAAGAAGAGAAAGACATGGGCACAAAGTGTTAACGTGTACCTTATAAATAGACCGTCAGTCATAACAACCTTCTAAACACTTTCACCTTGCACTTAAATTGCCATCTTTCATTATTTTATTTAACATGAGTTATAGGCACCGGGTGCAAGAAACCATGAAGGCCCTACACACAAACCTGACTTCAATATGATAATTAGAAGCAAGTTAAGAAAGGATAAAGCATTAGTTGTGGGGACTAAGTGAAAAAAATCTTAAAAAACCTACAAACCCTACACACAAACATACTCAACTTCAATAATGACAATGCATAGCAAGCTGAGGTAGAATAAATGATCAGTTGTGAAGACCATACAAAGGAATTTAAAGGTGTGGTTCAGGATTTTGGACATAGGACCTTCATTTCCAAGTTAGCAAGTGTGATATTTATCAGTGGAGACCGTTTTAAACATATTTCATCCAGTCCTTCTAGTTGCAGAGTTCGCAGGTGCTAGGCTAGCGCAAGTCATCCGTATGTGTTAGCCTGCCACTAAAAACAGTCTTACCCACTCCACAGTACACCCGAGGCAAATTAATTATAACGCCAGACTTTCGATGTAAATGTCTGTGTTGATAGTTTTATTTCTAACATTATTCTATCCTTGCATTTTAAATGATCGCATTACATTTTGAGGGACTAGTTTCTAAGCAGCGGCAGAATTTTACTTGCTCTGGTTAGTAGTACTGCGCCGAAAAGTAAACAGAGAAGCGCACTCCAATCGGGACACCTAATAGTAGCCTAGGTAATATCAGTCCGCCGCTGCCGTTGCTTATATGCCTACTACCAACTTCAGGGAACAATGTATAATTATTGCAATGCAATGCAAGGGTAATTTTATTTCTAACAGTATTCTATCAACACAGACATTTACATCGATAGTCTGGTGTTATAATTTATATGCCTCGGGTGCACTGTGGAGTGGGTAAGACTGTTTTTAGTGGCAGGCTAACACATACTGTTGACTTGCAACTCTGCAACTAGAAGGACTGGATAAAACGTGCTGAAAACAGTCTCCACTGATAAATATCACACTTGCTAACTTGAAAATGAGGTTCTATGTCTAGAATCCTGACCCACCCCTTTGAAAAGGCACGGAATACACTCAGCTACTGCCAAACACTTAAAATTGAGGGACTGTAAAAACATCACTTGTGGGGACCAATTGAAAAAGTACTACACACACAAAGTTGTGGGGACCAACTAAAGGCATCTCAAGCGGTCCTACACACACTTCACTTCAATAAAACAGATAGAATCAAATTCAGGTAGGATAAAACATGAGTTGTGGGGACCAATTGAAAAAGTCCTACACACACAAATTTGTGGGGACCAACTAAAGGCATCTCAAGCGGTCCTACACACACTTCACTTCAATAAAACAGTTAAAATCAAAGTGAGGTAGGATAAAACATCAGTTGTGGGGACCAAATGAAAAAGTCCTACACACACAAAGTTGTGGGGACCAACTAAAGGCATCTCAAGCGGTCCTACACACACTTCACTTCAATAAAACGGATAGAAATCAAATTGAGGTAGGATAAAACATGAGTTGAGGGGACCAATTGAAAAAGTCCTACACACACAAAGTTGTGGGGACCAACTAAAGGCATCTCAAGCGGTCCTACACACACTTCACTTCAATAAAACAGTTAGAATCAAAGTGAGGTAGGATAAAACATCAGTTGTGGGGACCAATTGATAGAATTCAAAAAGCCCTGGCCTACTCTCAGCTTCAATAGGATATATCAGTTGTTGGAATCAAGTGAAAGCAAAGACTACATATATTGTAAGACAAAGGGGAAGAAATTGTATGCTATAAACTGTACCCAAAGGTTACGTTACTTAGGCTGGCTACGTAGTGCTAACAGACACATCATGATTATGTTACCTGAGTGGCACATGTTGGGAGGTCACTGCTAGAAGGCACATTTTCCAGGCTGCAAGTGGCATCCTCACCCTTGATAAGAAGAGAAATACATGTGCACAAAGTGTTAACATGTACCCTATGAATAGACCGTCAGTCATAACAACCTTCTAAACACCTTCACCTTGCACTTAGATTTGTATCTTTTTTTAAAACAGTGCATGTATGCTATAAACTGTACCCATTGCTAATGTTACTTAGGCTAGCAAAGTAGTGCTAACAGACATACAAGCAGCCTCTCTTATGAGATGACAAGAATGGTTACTTTCTGCCTGGCATTTTCTCTCTCCTAGTACGATGCAGTAAAAGTTGCATGTAATTCAAATTAGTGGCTAACTAGCTAGTTAGCAATAGTTTACATACAGCTCCAGGAGTTATGTTACAGTGAGCAGAACGATAGCTGGACAAACTAGTTTCACATGAGGTGTAAGCACCAGCGCTATTACTGTGGCCCTAGCCTACCTAATGACCGTCAAATTCTGCTTCACAATACTATTTCCACAACAGGCAAAGACTGATTATGTTACCTGAGTGGCAGATGTTGGGAGGTCACTGGTAGAAGGCACATTTTCCAAGCTGCAAGTGGCAGCCTCACCCTTGATAAGAAGAGAAAGACATGGGCACAAAGTGTTAACGTGTACCTTATAAATAGACCGTCAGTCATAACAACCTTCTAAACACTTTCACCTTGCACTTAAATTGCCATCTTTCATTATTTTATTTAACATGAGTTATAGGCACCGGGTGCAAGAAACCATGAAGGCCCTACACACAAACCTGACTTCAATATGATAATTAGTAGCAAGTTAAGAAAGGATAAAGCATTAGTTGTGGGGACTAAGTGAAAGAAATCTTAAAAAACCTACAAACCCTACACACAAACATACTCAACTTCAATAATGACAATGCATAGGAAGCTGAGGTAGAATAAATGATCGATCAGTTGTGAAGACCATACAAAGGAATTTAAAGGTGTGGTTCAGGATTTTGGACATAGGACCTTCATTTCCAAGTTAGCAAGTGTGATATTTATCAGTGGAGACCGTTTTAAACATATTTCATCCAGTCCTTCTAGTTGCAGAGTTCGCAGGTGCTAGGCTAGCGCAAGTCATCCGTATGTGTTAGCCTGCCACTAAAAACAGTCTTACCCACTCCACAGTACACCCGAGGCAAATTAATTATAACGACAGACTTTCGATGTAAATGTCTGTGTTGATAGTTTTATTTCTAACATTATTCTATCCTTGCATTTTAAATGATCGATCGCATTACATTTTGAGGGACTAGTTTCTAAGCAGCGGCAGAATTTTACTTGCTCTGGTTAGTAGTACTGCGCCGAAAAGTAAACAGAGAAGCGCACTCCAATCGGGACACCTAGTAGTAGCCTAGGTAATATCAGTCCGCCGCTGCCGCTGCCGTTGCTTATATGCCTACTACCAACTTCAGGGAACAAAGTATAACTATTGCAATGCAATGCAAGGGTAATTTTATTTCTAACAGTATTCTATCAACACAGACATTTACATCGATAGTCTGGTGTTATAATTGATATGCCTCGGGTGCACTGTGGAGTGGGTAAGACTGTTTTTACTGGCAGGCTAACACATACTGTTGACTTGCAACTCTGCAACTAGAAGGACTGGATAAAACGTGCTGAAAACAGTCTCCACTGATAAATATCACACTTGCTAACTTGAAAATGAGGTTCTATGTCTAGAATCCTGACCCACCCCTTTGAAAAGGCACGGAATACACTCAGCTACTGCCAAACACTTAAAATTGAGGGACTGTAAAAACATCACCTGTGGGGACCAATTGAAAAAGTACTACACACACAAAGTTGTGGGGACCAACTAAAGGCATCTCAAGCGGTCCTACACACACTTCACTTCAATAAAACAGTTAGAATCAAAGTGAGGTAGGATAAAACATGAGTTGTGGGGACCAATTGAAAAAGTCCTACACACACAAAGTTGTGGGGACCAACTAAAGGCATCTCAAGCGGTCCTACACACACTTCACTTCAATAAAACAGTTAGAATCAAAGTGAGGTAGGATAAAACATCAGTTGTGGGGACCAATTGATAGAATTCAAAAAGCCCTGGCCTACTCTCAGCTTCAATAGGATATATCAGTTGTTGGAATCAAGTGAAAGAAAAGACTACATATATTGTAAGACAAAGGGGAAGAAATTGTATGCTATAAACTGTACCCAAAGGTTACGTTACTTAGGCTGGCTACGTAGTGCTAACAGACACATCATGATTATGTTAACTGAGTGGCACATGTTGGGAGGTCACTGCTAGAAGGCACATTTTCCAGGCTGCAAGTGGCATCCTCACCCTTGATAAGAAGAGAAATACATGTGCACAAAGTGTTAACATGTACCCTATGAATAGACCGTCAGTCATAACAACCTTCTAAACACCTTCACCTTGCACTTAGATTTGTATCTTTTTTTAAAACAGTGCATGTATGCTATAAACTGTACCCATTGCTAATGTTACTTAGGCTAGCAAAGTAGTGCTAACAGACATACAAGCAGCCTCTCTCATGAGATGACAAGAATGGTTACTTTCTGCCTGGCATTTTCTCTCTCCTAGTATGATGCAGTAAAAGTTGCATGTAATTCAAATTAGTGGCTAACTAGCTAGTTAGCAATAGTTTACATACAGCTCCAGGAGTTATGTTACAGTGAGCAGAACGATAGCTGGACAAACTAGTTTCACATGAGGTGTAAGCACCAGCGCTATTACTGTGGCCCTAGCCTACCTAATGACCGTCAAATTCTGCTTCACAATACTATTTCCACAACAGGCAAAGACTGATTATGTTACCTGAGTGGCAGATGTTGGGAGGTCACTGGTAGAAGACACATTTTCCAGGCTGCAAGTGGCATCCTCACCCTTGATAAGAAGAGAAAGACATGGGCACAAAGTGTTAACGTGTACCTTATAAATAGACCGTCAGTCATAACAACCTTCTAAACACTTTCACCTTGCACTTAAATTGCCATCTTTCATTATTTTATTTAACATGAGTTATAGGCACCGGGTGCAAGAAACCATGAAGGCCCTACACACAAACCTGACTTCAATATGATAATTAGTAGCAAGTTAAGAAAGGATAAAGCATTAGTTGTGGGGACTAAGTGAAAGAAATCTTAAAAAACCTACAAACCCTACACACAAACATACTCAACTTCAATAATGACAATGCATAGCAAGCTGAGGTACAATAAATGATCAGTTGTGAAGACCATACAAAGGAATTTAAAGGTGTGGTTCAGGATTTTGGACATAGGACCTTCATTTCCAAGTTAGCAAGTGTGATATTTATCAGTGGAGACCGTTTTAAACATATTTCATCCAGTCCTTCTAGTTGCAGAGTTCGCAGGTGCTAGGCTAGCGCAAGTCATCCGTATGTGTTAGCCTGCCACTAAAAACAGTCTTACCCACTCCACAGTACACCCGAGGCAAATAAATTATAACGCCAGACTTTCGATGTAAATGTCTGTGTTGATAGTTTTATTTCTAACATTATTCTATCCTTGCATTTTAAATGATCGCATTACATTTTGAGGGACTAGTTTCTAAGCAGCGGCAGAATTTTACTTGCTGTGGTTAGTAGTACTGCGCCAAAAAGTAAACAGAGAAGCGCACTCCAATCGGGACACCTAGTAGTAGCCTAGGTAATATCAGTCCGCCGCTGCCGCTGCCGTTGCTTATATGCCTACTACCAACTTCAGGGAACAAAGTATAACTATTGCAATGCAATGCAAGGGTAATTTTATTTCTAACAGTATTCTATCAACACAGACATTTACATCGATAGTCTGGTGTTATAATTGATATGCCTCGGGTGCACTGTGGAGTGGGTAAGACTGTTTTTAGTGGCAGGCTAACACATACTGTTGACTTGCAACTCTGCAACTAGAAGGACTGGATAAAACGTGCTGAAAACAGTCTCCACTGATAAATATCACACTTGCTAACTTGAAAATGAGGTTCTATGTCTAGAATCCTGACCCACCCCTTTGAAAAGGCACGGAATACACTCAGCTACTGCCAAACACTTAAAATTGAGGGACTGTAAAAACATCACTTGTGGGGACCAATTGAAAAAGTCCTACACACACAAAGTTGTGGGGACCAACTAAAGGCATCTCAAGCGGTCCTACACACACTTCACTTCAATAAAACAGTTAGAATCAAAGTGAGGTAGGATAAAACATGAGTTGTGGGAACCAATTGAAAAAGTCCTACACACACAAAGTTGTGGGGACCAACTAAAGGCATCTCAAGCGGTCCTACACACACTTCACTTCAATAAAACAGTTAAAATCAAAGTGAGGTAGGATAAAACATCAGTTGTGGGGACCAAATGAAAAGGTCCTACACACACAAAGTTGTGGGGACCAACTAAAGGCATCTCAAGCGGTCCTACACACACTTCACTTCAATAAAACAGTTAGAATCAAAGTGAGGTAGGATAAAACATCAGTTGTGGGGACCAATTGATAGAATTCAAAAAGCCCTGGCCTACTCTCAGCTTCAATAGGATATATCAGTTGTTGGAATCAAGTGAAAGAAAAGACTACATATATTGTAAGACAAAGGGGAAGAAATTGTATGCTATAAACTGTACCCAAAGGTTACGTTACTTAGGCTGGCTACGTAGTGCTAACAGACTAATCATGATTATGTTACCTGAGTGGCACATGTTGGGAGGTCACTGCTAGAAGGCACATTTTCCAGGCTGCAAGTGGCATCCTCACCCTTGATAAGAAGAGAAATACATGTGCACAAAGTGTTAACATGTACCCTATGAATAGACCGTCAGTCATAACAACCTTCTAAACACCTTCACCTTGCACTTAGATTTGTATCTTTTTTTAAAACAGTGCATGTATGCTATAAACTGTACCCATTGCTAATGTTACTTAGGCTAGCAAAGTAGTGCTAACAGACATATAAGCAGCCTCTCTCATGAGATGACAAGAATGGTTACTTTCTGCCTGGCATTTTCTCTCTCCTAGTATGATGCAGTAAAAGTTGCATGTAATTCAAATTAGTGGCTAACTAGCTAGTTAGCAATAGTTTACATACAGCTCCAGGAGTTATGTTACAGTGAGCAGAACGATAGCTGGACAAACTAGTTTCACATGAGGTGTAAGCACCAGCGCTATTACTGTGGCCCTAGCCTACCTAATGACCGTCAAATTCTGCTTCACAATACTATTTCCACAACAGGCAAAGACTGATTATGTTACCTGAGTGGCAGATGTTGGGAGGTCACTGGTAGAAGACACATTTTCCAGGCTGCAAGTGGCATCCTCACCCTTGATAAGAAGAGAAAGACATGGGCACAAAGTGTTAACGTGTACCTTATAAATAGACCGTCAGTCATAACAACCTTCTAAACACCTTGCACTTAGATTGCCATCTTTCATTATTTTATTTAACATGAGTTATAGGGACCGGGTGCAAGAAACCATGAAGGCCCTACACACAAACCTGACTTCAATATGATAATTAGAAGCAAGTTAAGAAAGGATAAAGCATTAGTTGTGGGGACTAAGTGAAAGAAATCTTAAAAAACCTACAAACCCTACGCACAAACATACTCAACTTCAATAATGACAATGCATAGCAAGCTGAGGTAGAATAAATGATCAGTTGTGAAGACCATACAAAGGAATTTAAAGGTGTGGTTCAGGATTTTGGACATAGGACCTTCATTTCCAAGTTAGCAAGTGTGATATTTATCAGTGGAGACCGTTTTAAACATATTTCATCCAGTCCTTCTAGTTGCAGAGTTCGCAGGTGCTAGGCTAGCGCAAGTCATCCGTATGTGTTAGCCTGCCACTAAAAACAGTCTTACCCACTCCACAGTACACCCGAGGCAAATAAATTATAACGCCAGACTTTCGATGTAAATGTCTGTGTTGATAGTTTTATTTCTAACATTATTCTATCCTTGCATTTTAAATGATCGCATTACATTTTGAGGGACTAGTTTCTAAGCAGCGGCAGAATTTTACTTGCTCTGGTTAGTAGTACTGCGCCGAAAAGTAAACAGAGAAGCGCACTCCAATCGGGACACCTAGTAGTAGCCTAGGTAATATCAGTCCGCCGCTGCCGCTGCCGTTGGTTATATGCCTACTACCAACTTCAGGGAACAAAGTATAACTATTGCAATGCAATGCAAGGGTAATTTTATTTCTAACAGTATTCTATCAACACAGACATTTACATCGATAGTCTGGTGTTATAATTGATATGCCTCGGGTGCACTGTGGAGTGGGTAAGACTGTTTTTACTGGCAGGCTAACACATACTGTTGACTTGCAACTCTGCAACTAGAAGGACTGGATAAAACGTGCTGAAAACAGTCTCCACTGATAAATATCACACTTGCTAACTTGAAAATGAGGTTCTATGTCTAGAATCCTGACCGACCCCTTTGAAAAGGCACGGAATACACTCAGCTACTGCCAAACACTTAAAATTGAGGGACTGTAAAAACATCACTTGTGGGGACCAATTGAAAAAGTCCTACACACACAAAGTTGTGGGGACCAACTAAAGGCATCTCAAGCGGTCCTACACACACTTCACTTCAATAAAACAGATAGAATCAAATTGAGGTAGGATAAAACATGAGTTGTGGGGACCAATTGAAAAAGTCCTACACACACAAAGTTGTGGGGACCAACTAAAGGCATCTCAAGCGGTCCTACACACACTTCACTTCAATAAAACAGTTAAAATCAAAGTGAGGTAAGATAAAACATCAGTTGTGGGGACCAAATGAAACAGTCCTACACACACAAAGTTGTGGGGACCAACTAAAGCCATCTCAAGCGGTCCTACACACACTTCACTTCAATAAAACAGATAGAATCAAATTGAGGTAGGATAAAACATGAGTTGTGGGGACCAATTGAAAAAGTCCTACACACACAAAGTTGTGGGGACCAACTAAAGGCATCTCAAGCGGTCCTACACACACTTCACTTCAATAAAACAGTTAGAATCAAAGTGAGGTAGGATAAAACATCAGTTGTGGGGACCAATTGATAGAATTCAAAAAGCCCTGGCCTACTCTCAGCTTCAATAGGATATATCAGTTGTTGGAATCAAGTGAAAGCAAAGACTACATATATTGCAAGACAAAGGGGAAGAAATTGTATGCTATAAACTGTACCCAAAGGTTACGTTACTTAGGCTGGCTACGTAGTGCTAACAGACACATCATGATTATGTTACCTGAGTGGCACATGTTGGGAGGTCACTGCTAGAAGGCACATTTTCCAGGCTGCAAGTGGCATCCTCACCCTTGATAAGAAGAGAAATACATGTGCACAAAGTGTTAACATGTACCCTATGAATAGACCGTCAGTCATAACAACCTTCTAAACACCTTCACCTTGCACTTAGATTTGTATCTTTTTTTAAAACAGTGCATGTATGCTATAAACTGTACCCATTGCTAATGTTACTTAGGCTAGCAAAGTAGTGCTAACAGACATACAAGCAGCCTCTCTCATGAGATGACAAGAATGGTTACTTTCTGCCTGGCATTTTCTCTCTCCTAGTATGATGTAATTCAAATTAGTGGCTAACTAGCTAGTTAGCAATAGTTTACATACAGCTCCAGGAGTTATGTTAAAGTGAGCAGAACGATAGCTGGACAAACTAGTTTCACATGAGGTGTAAGCACCAGCGCTATTACTGTGGCCCTAGCCTACCTAATGACCGTCAAATTCTGCTTCACAATACTATTTCCACAACAGGCAAAGACTGATTATGTTACCTGAGTGGCAGATGTTGGGAGGTCACTGGTAGAAGACACATTTTCCAGGCTGCAAGTGGCATCCTCACCCTTGATAAGAAGAGAAAGACATGGGCACAAAGTGTTAACGTGTACCTTATAAATAGACCGTCAGTCATAACAACCTTCTAAACACCTTGCACTTAGATTGCCATCTTTCATTATTTTATTTAACATGAGTTATAGGGACCGGGTGCAAGAAACCATGAAGGCCCTACACACAAACCTGACTTCAATATGATAATTAGAAGCAAGTTAAGAAAGGATAAAGCATTAGTTGTGGGGACTAAGTGAAAGAAATCTTAAAAAACCTACAAACCCTACACACAAACATACTCAACTTCAATAATGACAATGCATAGCAAGCTGAGGTAGAATAGTTCTAGTTGCAGAGTTCGCAGGTGCTAGGCTAGCGCAAGTGATCAGTATGTGTTAGCCTGCCACTAAAAACAGTCTTACCCACTCCACAGTACACCCGAGGCAAATAAATTATAACACCAGACTATCGATGTAAATGTCTGTGTTCAATAAGCTTAACTATAGCCTTAACTCAAAACAGTTGTTAGGCATATATCATTCTGATCTGTAGAAATGTCACATGCAGCCATGCCTACATTCTGCTTACTGCACATTAATTTTAGGCTAATATATTATGATATTCAGTATTCAGGAATGATATTTTACCCTATCATTCTATTGTTAAAGCAGTCATACCTGCAGGCATTTAATTGGGCTACAGGTTTTCTACAGGAATGGCATGTTGCATAAACTTGCGACGTGTTCCGAATACAGAGTTGTTATTGAAAACTTTGGCGTCAGCAAAACAACTGTGCACCGATGTGTGAATTCAATTTGTTTTATTCTACAGGAACAAGCAAGAGAGCACATTAAGTTGCCTAA
The DNA here is from genome assembly GCF_046254945.1 of Alosa pseudoharengus. NCBI lineage: Eukaryota > Metazoa > Chordata > Actinopteri > Clupeiformes > Clupeidae > Alosa > Alosa pseudoharengus. The sequence continues at coordinate 799,810 of NW_027468640.1, read as the reverse complement.
TGTTGGGGAAGCGCCAGAGATGGCTGAGATTCTCTGAAGGTTACATAACGCAATGCGAATAAACTGTTTCCATCAACTTTATTCGCATTATACCTTATGCGCATCGAGAGTGGATCCACCCCCCCTCTAGCAAATCAAATATTGATGCGCATTCAAAATTTTGATGTGCATTTCACGTTGTTTCCATTCGAATAGATAAAATGTGCATTAGCAAGTTGGATGGAAGCACGCTAACTAAGAAAGGGATCGATCACTCACAGGTTGGGACAGTGATTAATAAAACCATGCAAGCAAAGTACAGGTGTTTGTAAACTGAAAAGCAGTACACAGAAATCGAAGAAAGCTATTATTCTAATTTAAATCTAATAAAGTTATTATTTTAAACAGAAATTGCTAACGCTGCTAGATCTCACCTCATTTCTCCATGGCCAACAAACAGAGATGTGATTTACCATCAACCTCAATTAACTCCATGCGGCAATTAGGAGTCTTATGGTCATCATTCACCAATCTCCCAAGACTGTTGTCTTCCAATGCTGCGTCAATGCTGGAAAATGCATTAAAATCAACAAGAGCAATTTTTTGAAGGAACACTCCAATTTTTTGAGAAATAGGCTCATTTTCTAACGCCCTAAGAGTTTTACAGTTTTTTTTAATCCAGTTAGTACATTTAGTAAGACCTCTGGAACTGGCAGTAGCACTTTACCTATTAGCCTAAAACTTACCACCACCATTTGCCTTTCCATTTAAAGTCAAACAAAAAGACACAGCAAGCTTTATGGTAGATTTTCCTCCTATGCTGAGCTTCTACTGCATCAATGATTACTCCTCTGTATTCAACCACGAAATCACCCTGCTGGAATGGTGCTAAGGTAAAGACACCACGGCCTGAAAAACAGAATGTGGGTCAGAAATGTACAAAAAACTTCATCAGCATACATGAGCATATAAACTTAGGCCTTAAATCAGGAACCAGTTAGGGCTGGGCGATATGGCTAAAAATAATATTGCAATATTTTTAGTCTATTTGACAATATAGAATATATATCTCAATATTTTGACATTTTCTCAAAAGTGCTTCATGAATTCTCACTTTCACCCTATGTTTTAAATCATGCCAGTATGATAAAGTAGGCTATGATAAATCATACCAGTCCAATCCCTGTAAATTATACCCGCATGAAAAAAATCTTGGTTATTCACAAGTGGTTTCTATTTTAAATTTGCATGTAAAAGCAGAGGTGAAAGTAGTTTTGAATTATTGCCAGTAGCCTACTAGTAAAGTTTCTCATAGGGAAAAGTGTGCATACAAAAAAATTCAACACATCTAAATAGGGTACATCAGTTGATTTATTTTAGCCTATTTGCAGAGCATTCATCATGGCCTGTTATTTGGCTTGATCATTCTATATCTGCCTCAATGCTAAGATCTCGTAAATGTAATGTAAAATTCAATCTGGAGGGGAAGCATAGACAAACATTTACCACGAGAAATGCATGTGTGGAGAGTGAGAAGTGCGCATTTGCGCTGTCATTTTCAAACAGTCAGATGTGTACATAGACAGTATCCCTTCTGCCTAAGGCACAGATATCGTTGTAACTTTAATTTGAAGATCCCTTGCTATTTGTGTTGCTTCCATCTATTAACCTAGCTCATTGTTGAACAACACTAGCCTATGCTACCGCTGCTTTTGAACTGAAAGTTAACTTTTTCACATCTACACCTAGATGTCATACACTTTGTACATTTCACATCTACACCTAGATGTCATACACTGTCCGAACTGTTCAGGATTGGTTGGTGAGTGTGTGATGTGCGTTGTTCACGTTGTTACTGAGAGGGAACCCTCAAGATCAGAAACTAGAGGGGTCTAGATACTCTGTATAACTCATTATACTGAAAACAATACCATGGCATATAGTTTCTGATCTTGATATAAGATTAATAACACTTGGTTAGATTGTATTAGATAAGCAGCAGTTTTGCAGTATATTAATACTGTTATCGATGGCCTAAGCTAAAGTCCACAATCTCTTGAAACATAATCTTTGAATCAAGCCATCTTCACTCCATGTTTAAAAGTAACACTTCAAAGCACACGATTATACGCATTATTTTCTAATCTTGAGCATGAACAAGCAAGAAATCGTGTCCTGACTGCAAATCTTACTCAAATTTCCACTAAATAAACGTAGCCACGAGCATAGCCTACTGTAGCTGCTACACAGGCATGACTGGTGTGAAGTCTACAAGTGATTATATACATCACGTCGCCAGCATTTACACATCTATGAAACAAACCTGCCGACGACCAAAGTGTTCGACAAAAAGTTTACAGCGTCTTCTTGAGAGCTCGTCTGTGCTACATACAGTGGCCACTTCATTCACGCCTTCCGTTATTCATGCAGCTCCTTGAAATGTATTGCAACATTGACGTACAACGTATGCCTTCAACGCATGTGAACGAGACAACGACTTTGTTAAAGCCGAATTTATCCACGGTTCAGTTTGAATTACTTGCTGTTAACACGTAAATTACTGTGACTTTTGCTCAGTATCCAAAAACAGCGCACAAGACTGAAACATTAAGCATATTTCTTACCAATAGCGGGGACATGTTTTTGCAGCATGTAGGCGAACTCTCAACAGGTGTAGCCTACATTAACAAGCAAGAAAGCGTCCTGACTGCAAATCTTAGTCAAACCAGTAAATAAACATGTAGTCACGCGCATACACAGGCATGCATGATTACCTCTGGCTTGATGTGAATGTAATACCCGACATCACGTCGCCTTTACACATCAAACAAACATGCGAACGACCAAAGTGTTCGACAAAAGTTCACAGCGTCTTGTGAGCTTGTCTGTGCTATGCCTTCACCGCATGTGAAGGAGACCATTTGTTAACGCCGAATTTATCCACGGTTGAGTCTTACTGTTCACACGCAAATGACTGTGACCTTTGCTCAGTGTAAACAAACAGCACACAGGCTGACACATAAATTAAGCATATTCTTACCACTATCGAGCGGGGACATATGTTAAATGTTTGCAGCATGTCGGCGAACTCTCAACACTTGTACATGATAACACTCTCACTTTATACTGCAACCTACACAACTCAAAACCAGCGCAGAATTACTTGAACAAACAAATTGCTGTAGTCTGTGAACTTGAATATGACACTGCCTGCCTGAAGCTAGTTTTTAAAATAGCGCCTTGTGGAGGAATAAGTAGATCTCAAGACACAACTGAACATCTTTTACAGAGTTCTGAGCTGTTAGCAAACATTTCTGTTTTCCTGCTGTTTCCGGTTTAAAATATTACATACCTTTTTTAGGGCTAATGAACTTAGCTTCCAGCATTTCAGTGTCTCTGCAATTACGTGCATGGTCACATGCTTCGCGCATGGGATTTTGTCTTCGTTGTAGCATGTTAATCTGTAAATGAAGACATTTATATTAAACGATTTGTATCGTGTCAGTTTACCACATTTGGACAGCAGAAGTTATTCCTTCAAGGGAAATGAACTGTTGCTAACTCAATGTGCACCAAATTCGTAATTGCTAGCACATTATGCTGGCTCACTTTTACAATTTACTTAGCCATCTTTG
>NW_027468640.1:781196-791196 GCF_046254945.1 Alosa pseudoharengus | reverse complement strand
CCATTTTTGGTGCTGGATGACCTCCTTACACAAAAAACCTTATTTCTTGAGTATAATACATACCATCAATGGGATATACATACCATTGTAATCAGAAGGATCAGTTCTATCAAATGATGTAAAATACATATGGTAATGTTGATATAGTAATGAACAGTCTTTGAAAATCCTCTCCAAATGTATACCGAAATTCGTTAAAATTTAATTTCATTCACATAAAAATGAATTTTCATCATATTTCTATACAAGATAGAGAAAAATGTAGAGTGTATGACATGTTCAGCAGGTTGTGGGCTATTTAACAAAAAAGACTGAATTGGAATATCATTAACCTTTCAAAAGTTATGATACATTTAGTGATCAGTGTAAAAAAATGCAGGAAACAGGATTTAGAATGTTGACAGAATTCACATTCCCTTTCTCACCAAAAACATGAAAGTATGCATAAAAACTAATAATGAAGTCAGACACAATGGTTTAGATTTATTTGGTCCATAAGAATAAACCATTTATTTGTATATAAGCAAATGCTACAGTCAATAATAATGATATATAAAAGAAAAACATGTACCTTACCAGTAATACAGGAAGTAAGTATACTGTATATTTATTGAAGATCAATTCTGAATAGAGACATAAAATACATTTGATTCAACAGATACAACTTCCTTATATAAATTAGTGTAATATGAAAATGATATACATCTATAAAATGTATTATTTATGAAAAGCTAGGAATACAATCAACTTCAACATCACTCAAAAATCAATGTGTTCTAAACATTTGAAAGTGGATTAACAAGCCTGTTGAGAATAAACACATACACACATATACACACAAACTCTCACACACACACACACACACACACACACAGAGGAGGATAGGGAAAGGTGGGGTGGGGAACCTGAAGGTTAAACACAGAAGACCTATGACTCAAAACGAAACGCATCCCCTTCTGTAGAATGCCAAATCTGACGGCAATTTTGTTTACCAAAAAAACAAAGTCACCTACTGCTAAACTCCAGGCCATACAAGCTACTTTAGTGTTATTATGTATTGTTTTTATAACAAAGCCAACAATTTGTCTTTGGCTCCTGCTGTACAGGAATATGTACTTGATGAAAAGACGACAAAGTAGTAGTTGGAGCAGCTGAAGGCGAGGCTGAAAGCTGTTGTGATAGATTTTCTCCAAAGTCTTTCTGGCTGTAGCTACCAAACCTAGGTTCAACACCAGATTCTGCATTGCCAAACTTGAAATTAGGGCTGCACGATATTAGGAAAACATGCGATATGCGATTACATTATTGAGTACTGCGATAATGATATAAGTTGCGATATTTAAATATTTCCACCTCATGTTTTTCTCCAACCTCATACGCTGCGCATCCCACATTATTAGGCTACCGGCATACCGAGTGCAGCGGAAAGTGAAAGTAAGGAGTTGCGATCACATAGTCCAACGAAGTAGGCTTAACAACTTTTACAAATAACAAATCCTGATTACCTCTCTGCTGCTGTCTGGGGCTTTTGCTAAATGCAAATCATGAAATACAAGCCTTACAGTGAAAGACAGATATCTTCTGATCCTATAACTATAACGAAAGAAATTGTTTATTTTAACACAGTGGAGAAGGACGCATTTGCCGATGTGTTTGTAACACGTCATCCTTAATAAAACCAAAATATTCCCATATAACAGACGTGCTTTTCCTTTTAGTCACTAATTCCTCTTCACCCAAGTGTAGCCTACCTCGCTCGACTCACTATCTTCAGCCATCACGACTTAGCTCCTGCCTCAACACCTAAAACACCACACACCTAAACTGGTAGGGGACGGGCTTCTAGGGCAGCATGACAGCATCGGTTTGGTAAAATATGTTGACATTCAGAATGTGAATACACCATAGATTGTATGGAATGCGCATGGCACAAAAAATGTATAGAAATTTATCGAAAATTAAGTAATCTGTGCGGTATGTCCATCGCAAATGTTAAGCGAGTGCAAGATATCGCGATAACGATAGATTTTAGATATATCGTGCAGCCCTACTTGAAATAATAAGAAACTACTGACAACGGCAATGTCAATGGAGAAAAAGTGTACACAATATGTATTTCTCATTTGGTCAACACTCCCTGATCCCTTTCAGAGACTTGGTTCCCCAGTAGCAATGGATATTAGGGAGGGAACTGAAGTCCCATGTCAATGATCAAATCCAGAAAACTGTGAAACTCTTCTGGGGTCTCTTCGTCCCATGCCCCTGCACTGTGTGTTTGCATACGACGGCCTACTAAGCACAACCTCCCACCCGTTCCGGTTGGTAAAACCACATATGCCTGGGACAACATATAAAAAACAACATAACAAGTCTATTTCACAGTGTTTTAGTGGCAGTCTACACCACCCTACGCACGGCACCTAAATCTATACCTTCTTCGTCCATCCTCACATGGTCTTCAACATTGTGAGCGCAAGCTCATCAGCAGTCAGCTACCTCTTCAGGCCTGCAAGGAGGTCTGTGTAGGTCTTGTCATCCTCCATCTGAAACAACAGTAAAATCATACAAATGTAATACCTTTACTAATTTAAAAAATAAAATCACAAAACTACAGATGCGTGCGTGTGTGCACATACATACACAAGAAGAGGTAGCCTAAACTATTGAAGCATTCTGAATAACTCAAAAATATTTAGAAGTATGAAAAGTAATTTTATTACACATGGGTTTAGCTACCCTAAATCTGCTTTCCTGGCTGGCATTAAGATAAAGACAGATTACATTTCACCTAGTAACTAACTGCTGAAATGCAATGACATTTCTGACATAATATGTGATTTCACATCATGTTTTCTATAACTACATATTGAGAAGAGTAGAATATCAAGTCATGCCATCTTAGAAAATGATGAGACAAGCATGTCTGATGTTTGTCATTTAGAAGTTAGCAAGGTAAAACAGTTCACTACAAACTGCCTAGCGAGGTAACAACCCGAGGAGAGGCAATAAGTTAATTAGCACTACATTTCTGACAGAATCCGTGATTTCACATCTTGTTTTCTACAACTACATATTGAGAGGAGTAAAAATATCGCTCAACTTATTTCAGGTAAGAGAACGCAACTTAGAAACGCGGCGCCCATTGATTTATTCAGCTTTGGTATGCTATACTGACTTGCCAATATAATGCTTACCTAACAAGCAAATTGGTACTAGAAAACAAACTTACTAACAGGTTATATACTAACAGGTTTTTAAATGAAATTGTCAAATGAAAATAACTGATATCAAAAGCAAACGAGAATACTGCAAGCAGTTCAGAGTAATGCAGCTAGCTAAAGTTACATGACGATGCACTTAGCCCACGCTATGCCATAATGTTGACGCTGATGAGAAAGCATATTACTGTCAAATAACATGATTTTATGACTACAAATTAAGATTAACCATAACTAGAAACGATGTAAAAACATATATTACCTCAGTTTATCCAGCTGTGCGGTTTCCAGTCGAGGTAAACTCCAACGAAGTGCAGGTGGCATCTGGCGGTCCATGTCAAAATGTACGACTGACGTGAAAACTTTTTTTCACGACTCATCTTCAAGTATCCAAAACATTTCGCGCCATAAATCCCTTAACCAATCATATCAAATTGAAGCTTATGTTGTCAGCATTACGGGGAAGATTTCAGAAATAAAATCAGTCACTGGACAGCTGAGATATTAGATGATTGGTCATCGTTAAAATTTTAACGAAATTAGAATGGTCGGGCTTGTAAGGGTTAACTATACATGATATTTTACATCACAACTTTAGCATTTTCATGCACTGGTAATTCCTTGGAATTTCATTTCTAGTTCTGGTTGTTGTGTTGTGTGTGTTGTACTGTGTGTGTGTGTGTGTTGTGTTGTGTGTGCTGTTGTGTTGTGTGTGTTGTATTGTGTGTGTGTGTGTGTGTTGTGTTGTGTGTGTGTGTGTGTGTTGTATTGTGTGTGTTGTGTGTGTTGTGTTGTGTGTGCTGTTGTGTTGTGTGTGTTGTACTGTGTGTGTGTGTATGTGTTGTGTGTGTGTTGTACTGTGTGTGTTGTGTGTGTTGTGTGTGTTGTGTGTGTGTTGTATTGTGTGTGTTGTGTGTGTTGTGTGTGTTGTACTGTGTGTGTGTGTGTGTTGTGTTGTGTGTGTTGTTGTGTTGTGTGTGTTGTACTGTGTGTGTGTGTGTGTGTTGTGTTGTGTATGCTGTTGTGTTGTGTGTGTTGTATTGTGTGTGTTGTGTTGTGTGTGTTGTACTGTGTGTGTGTGTGTGTTGTGTTGTGTATGCTGTTGTGTTGTGTGTGTTGTATTGTGTGTGTTGTGTTGTGTGTGTTGTATTGTGTGTGTGTGTTGTGTTGTGTATGCTGTTGTATTGTGTGTGTTGTGTTGTGTATGCTGTTGTGTTGTGTGTGTTGTATTGTGTGTGTTGTGTGTGTTGTATTGTGTGTGTTGTGTTGTGTGTGTTGTATTGTGTGTGTTGTGTTGTGTGTGTTGTATTGTGTGTGTTGTGTTGTGTATGCTGTTGTGTTGTGTGTGTTGTATTGTGTGTGTTGTGTGTGTTGTATTGTGTGTGTTGTGTTGTGTGTGTTGTGTTGTGTGTGTTGTATTGTGTGTGTTGTGTTGTGTGTGTTGTGTGTGTTGTATTGTGTGTGTTGTGTGTGTTGTATTGTGTGTGTTGTGTTGTGTGTGTTGTGTTGTGTGTGTTGTATTGTGTGTGTTGTGTGTGTTGTGTGTGTTGTGTGTGTTGTATTGTGTGTGTTGTGTGTGTTGTATTGTGTGTGTTGTGTGTGTTGTATTGTGTGTGTTGTGTTGTGTGTGTTGTGTTGTGTGTGTTGTGTGTGTTGTATTGTGTGTGTTGTGTGTGTTGTATTGTGTGTGTTGTGTGTGTTGTGTTGTGTGTGCTGTTGTGTTGTGTGTGTTGTATTGTGTGTGTAGTGTGTGTGTGCTGTCGTGTTGTGTTGTATTGTGTGTGTGTTGTATTGTGTATGTGTGTGTGTGTGTGTTGTATTGTGTGTGTGTGTTGAATGTGTGTGTGTTGTATTGTGTGTGTTGTGTGTTGTTGTATTGTGTGTGTTGTGTGTGTGTGTTGTATTGTGTGTGTGTGTGTTGTATTGTGTGTGTTGTTTTATTGTGTGTGTTGTGTGTGTGTGTTGTATTGTGTGTGTGTGTGTTGTATTGTGTGTGTTGTGTGTGTTGTGTTGTGTGTGCTGTTGTGTTGTGTGTGTTGTACTGTGTGTGTGTGTGTGTGTTGTGTGTGTGTGTTGTACTGTGTGTGTTGTGTGTGTTGTGTGTGTTGTGTGTGTGTTGTATTGTGTGTGTTGTGTGTGTTGTGTGTGTTGTACTGTGTGTGTGTGTGTGTTGTGTTGTGTGTGTTGTTGTGTTGTGTGTGTTGTACTGTGTGTGTGTGTGTGTGTTGTGTTGTGTATGCTGTTGTGTTGTGTGTGTTGTATTGTGTGTGTTGTGTTGTGTGTGTTGTACTGTGTGTGTGTGTGTGTTGTGTTGTGTATGCTGTTGTGTTGTGTGTGTTGTATTGTGTGTGTTGTGTTGTGTGTGTTGTATTGTGTGTGTGTGTTGTGTTGTGTATGCTGTTGTATTGTGTGTGTTGTGTTGTGTATGCTGTTGTGTTGTGTGTGTTGTATTGTGTGTGTTGTGTGTGTTGTATTGTGTGTGTTGTGTTGTGTGTGTTGTATTGTGTGTGTTGTGTTGTGTGTGTTGTATTGTGTGTGTTGTGTTGTGTATGCTGTTGTGTTGTGTGTGTTGTATTGTGTGTGTTGTGTGTGTTGTATTGTGTGTGTTGTGTTGTGTGTGTTGTGTTGTGTGTGTTGTATTGTGTGTGTTGTGTTGTGTGTGTTGTGTGTGTTGTATTGTGTGTGTTGTGTGTGTTGTATTGTGTGTGTTGTGTTGTGTGTGTTGTGTTGTGTGTGTTGTATTGTGTGTGTTGTGTGTGTTGTGTGTGTTGTGTGTGTTGTATTGTGTGTGTTGTGTGTGTTGTATTGTGTGTGTTGTGTGTGTTGTATTGTGTGTGTTGTGTTGTGTGTGTTGTGTTGTGTGTGTTGTGTGTGTTGTATTGTGTGTGTTGTGTGTGTTGTATTGTGTGTGTTGTGTGTGTTGTGTTGTGTGTGCTGTTGTGTTGTGTGTGTTGTATTGTGTGTGTAGTGTGTGTGTGCTGTCGTGTTGTGTGTGTTGTATTGTGTGTGTGTTGTATTGTGTATGTGTGTGTGTGTGTGTTGTATTGTGTGTGTGTGTTGAATGTGTGTGTGTTGTATTGTGTGTGTTGTGTGTTGTTGTATTGTGTGTGTTGTGTGTGTGTGTTGTATTGTGTGTGTGTGTGTTGTATTGTGTGTGTTGTTTTATTGTGTGTGTTGTGTGTGTGTGTTGTATTGTGTGTGTGTGTGTTGTATTGTGTGTGTTGTGTGTGTGTTGTATTGTGTGTGTTGCTGTGTTGTGGAAAAGGGAGAGAGAGAGGGATGAAGGAAGAGAGGAGGGAGGGATGAAGGGAGAGGGGAAAGAGAGGGAGGGATGAAGATGCACCAAATATACTCTACTGAGAAATTCTTTTTACCCTAAATTTCTAGAAAAAAACCCCACAACTTAAAGGTCTAGACGACAATTCAAAAATGAAAACCCTCCTAGGTGAAGATGAACAATCCCTACAACTCTCCGCACAGTTTGTGTTTAAGTGCCACAAACTGAGAGAAAACACATAATGGGCCGGGACTGGTAAGGTGCTAAAGGGAGTGAGTGTCATGGTGAAGGTGCAAACAGTAGTCCAACATTAGTCCAACAGTGCAACAGTGCAAGAATAAGGTCTAGAGACCAGCATAAATAATATGGACAAATAGGAGAGTAAAGTATAATGTAGACAAGGTAATATAAAAAACTATTTCAGTGCAAGAACAGGTTGAGGTAATAGGGTTATAGCCATTCATTCATTTAGTATCGTAGCAGAAGCCTGACCGCAGCCATTGATCATGTGTGCTAATATAGCATGAAAAACAGTGTAGCAGTAAAACAGTAGTAAAAACATTAGGCTGTGGACATTAGTAAAACAGTAGTAAAGCAGTAGTGGCCTATCAGTACTCAAACATGGAGAGGGTGAAGAGGCAGACAGACTAAGCAGAGAAGTCTATCTCTCCTCTTCCCTTAAGTGAGGCATTGAACAGTTCAATGGCCCTGGGGCCACTGACTTCCTCAGTCTGTCAGTTGTGCAAGGCAGTGAGCGAAGTCTCCAGCTGATCAGGCTCTTCTGCTTAACAATAGTGCTGTAGAGTGTTATTATTATTATCATTAATTATTATTTTTTTTATTAAATGAATATTATTTTTATTATAATTTATTTATTACTATTATTTAATCAACATTGTTTTGTTTATCTTATATATTTATTATGTATTGAATTTGTATACATGCTTTGACAACACAAGCACTCTTGTCATGTCAATAAAGCTTATTTGAATTGAAATTGAATTAAATTGAAAATTGAAGGGAGAGAGAGGGATGAAGGGGGAGAGAGAAAGGGAGGGAGGGATGAAGAGAGAGAGGAGGGAGGGATGAGGGGAGAGAGAGAGGGATGAAGGGAGAGAGAGAAAGGGAGGGATTAAGGGAGAGAAAGGGAGGGAGGTATGAAGAGAAAGAGATGAGGGAGGGATGAAGGGAGAGAGAGAGAGGGATGAGGGGAGAGAGAGAGGGAGGGATGAGGGGAGAGAGAGAGAAGGGAGAGAGAGAGAGGGATGAGGGGAGAGAGAGAGGGAGGGATGAGAGAGAGGGAGGGATGAAGGGAGAGAAGGAGAGAGAGAGGGATGAGGGGAGAGAGAGAGGGATGAAGGGAGAGAGAGAGATGAAGGGAGAGAGATGAAGGGAGTGGAGAGAGGTGAAGGGAGTGGGGAGAGAGAGGGAGGGATGAAGGGAGAGAGAGAGGGATGAAGGGAGAGAGAGGAGGGAGGGATGAAGGGAGTGGGGAGAGAGAGAGGGAGGGAGGGATGAAGGGAGAGAGAGGAGGGAGGGATGAAGGGAATGGGGAGAGAGAGAGGGAGGGAGGGATGAAGGGAGAGGGAGGGAGGGATGAAGGGAGAGAGAGTGTTACGGCTGCTGTTTGTCCCTATTCTCTCCCCTCTCTACCTGTGCTCAGGTGTGCTGCAGATAATTGCCCTGATTGGGAGCACCTGGCCATGATTGATCAGGAGTTAAAGGCTCCAGGGTCCAGTTCCTGAGGAGAGGCTTTTGGTGTGGGGGCTGCTGGCTGTCTTGCTGCCTCTCAGCCTGGGATGTTGTCTTGTCTTTTGATTTGGACTTTGTGTGTCATGTCTATGCAGTGTCTGTTATGGTTTATCTTGATGTAATAAATCCCACTGGTGGGGTACATTTTAAAAGGTGTTACTTATATTTATTAGGATTTGGGGTCAATGGTGGGTTTTTGTTCACCCCTAAAGGGCCACGTAAAGGTGGGGTGTAACAGAGAGGGAGAGAGAGATGAAGGGAGAGGGAAGAGAGAGGGAGGGAGGGATGAGAGAGAGAGAGGGATGAAGGGAGAGGGGAGAGAGAGAGGGAGGGATGAAGGGAGAGAGAGAGGGATGAAGGGAGAGGGGAGAGAGAGGGAGAGAGGGATGAAGGGAGTGGGGAGAGAGAGAGGGAGGGATGAAGGGAGAGAGAGGGAGAGAGGGATGAAGGGAGTGGGGAGAGAGAGGGAGAGAGGGATGAAGGGAGTGGGGAGAGAGAGAGGGAGGGAGGGATGAAGGGAGAGAGAGGGAGGGAGGGATGAAGGGAGAGAGAGGGAGAGAAGGATGAAGGGAGTGGGGAGAGAGAGAGGGAGGGAGGGAGGGATGAAGGGAGAGAGAGAGGGATGGAGAGAGAGGGAGATGAAGGGAGAGAGAGGGATGAAGGGAGTGGGGAGAGAGAGAGGGAGGGAGGGATGAAGGGAGAGAGAGAGAGAGAGGGATGAAGGGAGTGGGGAGAGAGAGAGGGAGGGAGAGAGAGGGATGAAGAGAGAGAGGGATGAAGGGAGAGAGAGAGGGATGAAGGGAGAGAGTGGGAGAGAGGGATGAAGAGAGAGGGAGAGAGGGATGAAGGGAGAGAGAGGGAGAGAGGGATGAAGAGAGAGAGAGAGGGATGAAGGGAGAGAGAGGGAGAGAGGGATGAAGAGAGAGAGGGATGAAGGGAGAGAGAGGGAGAGAGGGATGAAGAGAGAGGGGGAGAGAGGGATGAAGAGAGAGGGAGAGAGGGGGAGAGAGGGATGAAGAGAGAGGGAGAGAACAGAACAGACAGAATCCCAGCTGAGTGGGAGGAGCTTTTAACTGACCTTCCATCTCACACACACACACACTCACACACACACACACACTGTCTTAACTGACCTTCCATCTCACACACACACACACTCACACACACACACACACACTGTCTTAACTGACCTTCCATCTCACACACACACTCACACACACACACACACACACACACACTGTCTTAACTGACCTTCCATCTCACACACACACACACACACACACTCACACACACACACTGTCATGGCCATTTCTGTTTTTTGTTAAGTCACTTCGACCTGTGATTTGAATACGCCCACCTAGGCACAGATGCAGCTACTTTAGGTCACGCCCACCACTCTAATTTAGTTGGAAAGTAATGTGTAATGTCGGGCGGCGTGGCATGGTTTTGGCGAGATAAAAAGATTTTACCACACTTAATGCAAGCATTTTGGATAATGGAAATGGAAAACCTTTATTGGAACTTCATGTAAAGAAAACCTTTGGACTTTTTTGTTGGAATAAACCGAACCATCTTTTTTGGAACCTTGTGTTTGTGCGTAAATTTGAAGCTGAATCCACGTCACCCACGGCCTTTAGTTTGGAATTTTGGAAAATAGGAAAAGGCCGATACACACACACTCACACAGAGACACTCACACACACACTAAAACACACACACACACACACTCACACACACACTCACACACACACAC
>NW_027468640.1:756196-768696 GCF_046254945.1 Alosa pseudoharengus | reverse complement strand
GACAGCTACACACAGCTACAGAGAGATCTGAGACAGCTACACACTACAGAGAGATCCGAGACAGCTACACAGCTACTATTTCAAGGGCGCATGCATGGCCACAGCCTGCAGGAATGAATGCGTTGCACACCGATCTACAGACACCCCCATGCACAGACGGAAACATTCAAAGCCTTGATAATATTTGTCCATTTTCCGGTTTTGTTCGTGCATTGGTCACCTGAAAATTTAGTAGCCTATATAGTACAACATCTACATAATATCTTTACAACAACGCCTAATTATGACCTATTCATTTGGACAACTTTATACAGCCCTATAAAGGCTAAAGTTACCTTTAGTTTATTTCCAATTTACCGTTGTGTATGGCTTTAAACATTGTGTGCGCTTTAACATTAGCCTATAAGCATTATTCCAGCTGCGCTAAGGTTTTGACAAGCACCACAATTTTGCCTACCTTGTTGTAGCCCATCTGAAATAACTCCAAGCTTTGCTATGTTCCCTCCATCCTTTCGTTGTTTTCAAAAAACATTTTATATCCATGATGGCCTTGAAGTCTTGAGTTTGTGAATTTGCTTAAATAAGCTTATTATGTAGCCTAGAAATCTAGACGGCAAATTAATTTGCTCAGCCTGTACGTCTAGTATCAAACCATAGGGATTTCTATTGGCTGACGCCGTGGACGTCATCCAATCACAGTGCTCTAATTTGTTAGAGAGTCTTAAGGCGGGATTAACAGGATAACGACAGTCCTGCGACGGTGAACAACAAGGAAGGTGGCTATGGCGAACGAAGAACGGTTGTTTGAATCGCCGTTGGCGTCAACTTTGGAGGAGTTGGATTTTTTTTTTTTTTGAAAGTTGAACAACACAATGCACTTAAGTCATTCCTTTCGAAGAAGGATGTATTTGCCGTTTTGCCGACCGGATACGGATATGGTCGTAGCGCTGGCCTATTGCATGCCTAGGCAGTTTGAAAGACAATTCTCTGCCCGCCCCTTGGATTAAGCGAAGTGAATGGTTCGATTCCAGACTATACATTTCAATGATATAGGATGGCCCGCCAGGCTACTTATTATGTGCTGTTAACCAGCAACCATAGACAGTAAAAGAAAGCAGCAAGTAGCCTTGGTTACAATTTCTGTAGTTGCTGCGTCCATTCATTGTTATTCTCTCTCCTGCTCAAACAAAAGTTGTGCGTGCATTAAGTTGATGATAACGTGTTTACAAACTCTACTTTACATAAAATATTCTAAATAGCTTGTCATGCAGTTAATGGGATACTGTGCAGAGTTGGAAAGGTCAACTTAGAAACTGTTTCTGTTGCCGGATGGTAAGGTACAGCCGTAGCTTACACCTGCAGGAGCGCTTGCTTGGGCGCCTGTGTTGCGCAATGCACTTTGCTCCTCTCATCTATACGACGCAGTTCCCATTTCTCCAAACCATACAGAATTACAAGGACAAATATTACCACACGAGGGAAATCAGTGTGGTGTCCATTCAGATGTGAAAAAATAGGCAATAAATCTAGCGTACACATTTCCACGAATCACGGATGTGTTAATGACATAAATTAGGAAATATTAGAGGACTTAAGGAGATGTGATGTTGAACTGCATGCCGATGCCATTTAACCCAAATGCCCCAGCAGCAGCACGGGAGAGGAGAGCTTATCTGAAGATATGCATCATCTATGGAGAGGTAATGTTAGATTACATTGCAAAAATATCACCATGCATTCATAACCTCGTGATTCAGTGAGAGTGATCCCAAAACATCAGAAAGTATGTCTTTGTGACAATTCTGTATTACATTTTGTCAAGAGGAAAAATAGCTCACAATAGCTATGTGTTCCCAACTGAACAGTGCTTATAGCAATCAGGTATGGAACAAGCGTGCCTGTTGTTAAAGGGAATGTGAGATGACGCTCTGATTGGTTTATTGCATGTTATGCCCAAACCACACCCATGGGTAATGTAGCTACTTCAGACCACCCCATTTTAGATTTGCGTCGGGCGCAACAGTCATTTATCCCGCCGGTAAAATAGCAACAGTGCCCAAGATCCGCCCACAAAGCCACTTGCGTGTTGCGTTTTCATCAGGGTTCGAAATTAACGATGTCCTGACGTCTCAGGGACCATAAAAAATGCCTCCGGGACACAACAGAATGATGTCTAGGACAACTCTGGGACAGTAGAAAAATGGCAAAGCAAATTTCTAAATTGGTACTTTATTCCTAAACTGTTCACATGGGAATCTAAACGTATCTTTCTTGTCTGAATAAAATTATACAAAATTTGACCTGGCGTAATTTGACCTGGCGTTTGACCGAGCAGCTGGCAAAAGCAGCGCTAGCCAGCTGATCTATAAAGAAGCGGTTTTATACACACAGCCTTACAACACTGTTTACTGCTCTTCGAATCACTGTAGGCTACAATGTAATTTTTGGTACAAATATAATATATCCAAATGGGATGGGTGCTTGCGTTTCCTTAGGAATCCGCCATTTTGGTTTTGTATAAAAATAAATATTAAACACATATGCCGACACAAACAGGGCACGGGCGGTAGGCCTAATGGGTCACTTTCCAATATAGAGGTTAACTTACCTAACTAGAAGGCAGGTAGGCTAGGAAATGCCATTTGTTTTCATGACTTTGCGAACATTTTTGACTGATAGTGTAGGCCTGGTTACAGTGGTGTTATAAAAAAAACCAAGATGACAGTCTAGACAGACTACAGACTAAAACGCTGCGTGTTTTCTGTCAGTGACAGACGAAACGTCACCAATACCATGCTGAGCTAAATAGCCTACTGCAACTGCGATTTGACAAAACGTTATAGGCTATTGAGAAAATAAACGAATACCGGAGAGCCTATCTGACTGCTTCACTTCGGTAAAGTTAGACAGAAATTTCTACTTATTGTTTTCACTTAGATCTGTGGCCATGACATCACACCAAACTGACTGAAATTAAAGACACGTGAAAATAGATTATTGACGGAATGTTTCAAAACGACGGACAATGAGAACGTCTAGCGCAACCTCAAAAAAGAGCCAAAAGCGCAACCTCTGAAAATGAGTGTTGTGTGAAACAGCAGATGATTAATGTTAATAAAATGGTGTTTAATAGCCTAAATTAAGTGTTCAGAACTTATGGTGGACCAGAATGGGTTAATTAAGTGGTGCAAGTTACTGATTATTATGCTGTTTATTACATAGAATGGGAAAAAAACAAGAACTTGAATTTGGGACACTGGTGGTTAAGTCCGGGACAGCTGCGGGACACTGAGAAAAAAAGTTAATTTCGAGCCCTGGTTTTCATACTTCCGTTTCAGATCGTTAAAGGAACACGCCACCCAAAATCAGTAGTAATATATGTTCTTACCTTAACTTTCACGAGATGAGTCATACCTCTCCCGCGCCGGTAGGTGCACTCAAACGCTCTGTCGCGCGGCGCGAATGTGTTAGCATGTTGCTATGCTAGCGGGCTCTGCCGTGGCCGTAGAGAGAGGAACATAGCAGTAATCAAACACCTCCACATTTTCCCTACTTAAATACAGTTGCACGAGTAGTTGATAAAAATGTGTACGTCACACAACATGAAACGTGGCGATTTTCCAAGCGAATAAACAGGAGAACTACAATGTGTGGCGCAGTAGCACTTGGGAGTACTTCGACCTAGCGTGGTAATATTATTAACACCTAATTGTAGATCCTATCCACCACAGAGTTTAGAATCCATGCTGGATCGACCCTCAGCATCTCCCTCCCCTCTGAGCGAGAGAGAGGCACACACACTAGAGATGCGCTGATGGGCTATTATTTCAACCATAACTGCATAGCAAAACTTATCATCCATCAGCCATCCATCAGCACCAAAGTTTGTTGACCAATTTTCAAAACTGCACCCGCCCATCCGTTGGTTGTTTTAATGTAGGCTATATGGGTGATGCAGCGCTGCTGACGTGAGGCTAGAAAGCCCTTGCCTGTTCTAGAAAGACTGATCTAATGCAGCAAATATATTAAAAGGCTAAAGTCGTACATTGGCTAGGCCTATCCCCAGAATATCAGCAGCAAACTCAGTCTCTGTCGCGCAAAACATTCTCCACATTTTTAGCTAAATTTTCATGTACCACATCAGCATTTTTGTTCAGTGAATCTTTTGTAAATTGCTTTACAATTACCGTCGGGCCCTTGTCAGCAGACTTCGGCTTGCCTCTTGCCACTATTCACTCCTTGTCTTCCGATGTCATTTCTGAGTCATCTACAGATGTTTACACACATTCACCTCCCTAAATAGAACCAACTTGACGTTGACTTCAACCTGTGTTATATATCCTAGATGAGACTGCCTGGGTTATTTTGTTTAGATAATAGCCTATATATAAAACACATAAGTGTAGCCTACCTTTCAGGGAATAGGCATTTAAAAGAGAGACAGAGAGTGATATGACTCAGAAATGACATCGGGTGATGGCAGTGCGAGATGTTCAGAACGTAAGAGCTAAAACTTCTACAAACTCAATAACATCCACAGCGGAAAAAGAAGGTAAGAAAAATAGTCGGAAAACTTAGATGTGTAAGGCAAGCAAGCAAGTTTGGCGGTTGTTGAATGTGAACATGCACGTTGCACTGTTGTGCGGTGGACTTTCAGAATGAATGGAGTCGGAGTTTCTTTAGGCGTCATATTTGTCCGATGGCCTGCTATAAAATGAATTGCGATGTCTGTCTGAAAAAGACGCGCTCGTGCAGTCAAAATGAATGGGAGTCTTCAGAACAGGCTTGTCAGTCAACCTGACATAACCTAATAACCTATAAAGTAGCCTATAATGTGAATGACTTGTTATTTTATCAAGGATTTCTTTCTTTTTGCAAAAAATAAAGTACAATAGGCATTAATTAGTAGGCCAGGAGCATGCTGAAATTATGTGGCAAATTGCATTTTTTATTACAATGATAAAATTGTAAAAGGACGTGATCGAAGCTGAGGCAAGCCAGGCAATAGGCCTATAGGCCCGACGGTAATTGTAAAGCAATTTACAAAAGATTCACTGAACAAAAATGCTGATGTGGTACATGAATATTTAGTTAAAAATGTGGAGAATGCAATGCAATCAAGCATTTTGGACGATATATTGTCACAAGCTGCATGGCAGAATAGGCAACAGGCCGATGTGCGTTTTATTTGGAGACTGTTTTGCGCGACAGAGACTGAGTTTGCTGCTGATATTCTGGGGATAGGCCTAGCCAATGTATGACTTTAGCCTTTTAATATATTTGCTGCATTAGATCAGTCTTTCTAGAACAGGCAAGGGCTTTCTAGCCTCACGTCAGCAGTGCTGCATCACCCATATAGCCTACATTAAAACAACCAACGGATGGGCGGGTGCAGTTTTGAAAATTGGTCAACAAACTTTGGTGCTGATGGATGGCTGATGGATGATAAGTTTTGCTATGCAGTTATGGTTGAAATAATAGCCCATCAGCGCATCTCTAGTGTGTGTGCCTCTCTCTCGCTCAGAGGGGAGGGAGAGGCTGAGGGTCGATCCAGCATGGATTCTAAACTCTGTGGTGGATAGGATCTACAATTAGGTGTTAATAATATTACCACGCTAGGTCGAAGTACTCCCAAGTGCTATTGCGCCACACATTGTAGTTCTCCTGTTTATTCGCTTGGAAAATCGCCACGTTTCATGTTGTGTGACGTACACATTTTTATCAACTACTCGTGCAACTGTATTTAAGTAGGGAAAATGTGGAGGTGTTTGATTACTGCTATGTTCCTCTCTCTACGGCCACGGCAGAGCCCGCTAGCATAGCAACATGCTAACACATTCGCGCCGCGCGACAGAGCGTTTGAGTGCACCTACCGACGCGGGAGAGGTATGACTCAACGCGTGAAAGTTAAGGTAAGAACATATATCACTACTGATTTTGGGTGGCGTGTTCCTTTAAAATAGAGCCCATTATGTGTATGCTCTTCTATACATTCAGAACTGTGCATCAACTTTGCTTTGTCTGTCATTTGCTCTCTCCATGTAATAAAGGTCATGGGACCCCCTTTGTCACGAGTTAAGGGTATTCTGCCCAGAGGCGAATCAAGCTTTTTAAAAGTGTGGGGGTTGTGGGATAGGAAAATGAAACAATCTGGCCAAATTATAAATAACTCCCTACAGGGACGTTGTAAGTATTTTCTGAGAGGGGTGCGGACTATATTGGTGTCCGGGAGTTTCTCCCCCGAAAAAAATGTGAAATTCTGATTGCTAAACACACCATTTTAATGCAGTTTGGGAGGGACAGAAGAAGCAGTGCCTCTCATGTGTGGCTCATGTGACATGTAGGCCTACATGATCTACCCTACATGGAGACATATCTCATGTTATAAATCAAGAAATCATTTCAGAAATTATGTTTTGTACATATGGGTTAGCAAGCTACAATAAATTGCCTAACAGACAGCAGCCAAATTTCGAGGTATCACTAATACCTATTAAATAAATGTAAAGGACACAGAATAGTGACAGAACTGTAAGCTCAAATTCAAAAACGTTTGAAGTCTACCCAAACATATGCAAAGGGAATATAAATAAATTGTGTTGCATATAGCCAGCTTAATTAATGTCAATTTAAAGATTATGATTAGCAGTTTCTATGCTTTTTCCATTGAAAGTTACAGGAAGCCACGTTGTTGTTTAAACTATTGTTGCTTCTAGCCCACGTTACCTCCAGTTTCACTTGCTGCAGGGACGCACACATTGCATGAGCGCTCATAAGCGTTCTATTTGAGTTCTACATGATGGAAATCTTAGTTCTCAGATGTAGAACTCAAATGTGTCTTGACCCCGCTGTTTGTAAGAACATAAGATGTTCTAAATGGAACGTGATTGTATTTAAGACATTAAGATCTCCAGTAGGCTAGATGTAGCACTACGACACATTGACAGTGAAATGCCGCCGACATTTGTAAGATCAGATTAAATAAGACGTTCTAAATGGTACGCAATGTAATTAAGCTGTTCAGATCTTTTCCAAGGTCTTGGAGACGTATGTACGGAAGCTTATTGCTGCCACACTAAAAGAAATAAAATGGCTCAGTATTATGTAATTACGTGAAAAGTTTCTTGTTATAACAATATCTTTTTCATGTTTTAACAAGATATTTATCACGTTATTACATGAAATTATCACGTTATTTCATGATACTGATATTTTCACGTTATAACGTGAAAATATCATGTTATTTCAAGATATGATATTTTTATGTTTTAACAAGATATTTATCACGTTATTACATGAAACTATCACGTTATTTCATGATACTGATATGATACTGATATTTTCACCCTTCCCCACAGCCTTAGAAATGACAGCGATGACCTGACATGCAGGCTACCGAGCCAGAGCGGTCTATACATTCACCCACATTGCGTGAAGATTTGCATATTTATCAAAGCCCTTTCTCCCTCTTGCGTCAAGTTAGCGAAAGTTTTATTTATTGTGTTGATAAGAAGATAAAGCAGAACTATCAGGCTGTGTGAGCCATATATATACAGTCTATGGTGTGAGCAGGCTATCCTGCATAGAACCTCTCTATCGGCCTCCTTTTCAGCAGCTCTCTGCCGATACACACACATCCCTCTTCGCTGCTCCTCAGTCAGCTGGGAATTGACCACACACACAGCCTACACACTCATACACACATGCACAAAAACAAACTCTCATCAAGCAGCACTGTAATAACAGTCAGGGTGCAAGTTCATAGACACTAGTTATCATTTATGCAAGCCATGAGGTCTCGTGGCCTTGTTTCGTTTAGTTTCGTTATTTTGAAATAACGTGATAATTTCATGTAAAAACGTGAAAAAATCATATCTTGAAATAACATGATAATATCATGTTATAACGTGAAAATATCATTATCATGAAATAACGTGATAATTTCATGTAATAACGTGATACATATCTTGTTAAAACGTGAAAAAGATATTGTTATAACAAGAAACTTTTCACGTAATTACATAATACTGAGCCTTTTTATTTCTTTTAGTGTGGCAGCAATACGCTTCCGTACGTATGTGTGCTGACTGGGCTATGTATAACCTAGTTGATGACATGCACCCCCGCTTTCACTTTGACTCCCTGCATTTCTACATTGTGACAAAAACTGTCAGTCAGACAGTGAATTTTGGTTTACTAAATTAGCATAATGCGGTAACAATTATCATTTAAATTCTACCTGAAATCTGCTCACTGCAGACGTTATAATGCAGACCCAAGGAGCAGCACGCAGCCTTGAAAGACGCACACTTTGAATTTCTCTGGTTCTTCACTGGCTAACTTGATGTGATTGGCTGGATGACCGTTCAGTCAAATCAACAGACCTATGTGTCTCTGTGTGTGCGTTATGGTAGATACGGTTCCAACTCTTTACGGGAGCGTTTATTTCCATATTTTACTTTCATTTTAATCTGACAAAAAGTGTGGGGGATAGAATCGTGTTCCAGCAAAAGTGCGTACGTTATAACACCCACATCCCCCACGCTTGCTACGCGCCTGATTCTGCCTGAGGCAGTAATATTAGGAATATCCCGACGGGAAAGAGACTATGGCAAGAAAAGGATGTACATCTATTGTACTACCAATTATCTTACTTACTTGGAGTAGCCACATGACTTGCGTATGGTATATGGATCACATGCTATGTCCAAGAAGTGTCCATGTATTGTTGTATTTCTGCATGTATGAGAGTCTAGCCAATCTCTATGCTGTTTTCATGGACAGCAAGAATCCGCTTCGTTCGTTGTTTTAAAAAGGCTACGTTGTTTTTTGCTGCTACATTATCTCCAGTGGTTCAACAGTTTGTCTTGTGCAGATGCGCACACACATTGAATGAGCGCTCACACCACTACCCCCTAATACTATGCCTCTTTATTTGATAACACTAAATTAAGAAATATTTCCTATTCTGGAAAATGTTTAGGTACTTTTTCTTTTGGTGTGCGGTTCCATGATACCATTAAATTGTGCCTCAAATTATCCGCGGACCAGCAATCTCCTCGTTGAGGAGGCCCTAACCCTGCAGGTCATAGACACACACACACACACACACACACTAACCCTGCAGATCATAGACAGAGAAAGCATGCTCTGGGAACAGAACACAGCTGCATGTCCAGTGTAGCCATGAGAACAGAACACAGTTGCATGTCCAGTGTAGCCATGGGAACAAACCACACAGCTGCATGTCCAGTGTAGCCATGGGTCTGTCTACATGGAAAATTACAAGTGTCTTGGAGCGGCCGCACCCCCCGCACCTCCACTTCCAAACCTTCGGCTTTTTCTCTGGTGGTGGTGGAGATACGACTGCAAATGTCAACATTAGGCTACGTTATGTAGCTTAGCAACATTAGGCTACCTTATGTAGCTTAGCAACATTATGCCCTGTTCGATTTGTCTTTAGCGAACTCGTAGCTCGTCATTGACGTCATTTCCTATGAGCTGTTTGCGTTCTGTTTGTCAACCAGCTGCGCTACCGTGTGTTAGCATTTGGCTATTGTTACTAGCCAGTTTGTAATGAAGCAGTTTTACCCAAACAAACGTCTTAACATCATAGCAGATAGAGGTTGGACACTGTTGTTTCTACGACTGATTTAATGTGACACAAATCCAACAGAACTGCTAAAAAACATATAAGGCTGCATTTACTGGTAATGGGCGCAGCCATCTTGGAAATTCAAACTCGTAGTACTCTGAGCTAGACTGAGTTGACGAGTCGTGTTTGGACTTCAGAGGGTGTTTCCTTTGCAAGTTTGAACTGAAAACAGCTCGGAAAACAACTTGAAAAGACAAATAGAACGGGGCATTAGGCCACGTTATGTAGCTTAGCAACATTAGCCTACATTATGTAGCTTAGCAACATTAGGCTACGTCAGTGGCGGACCGTCAGGGCCTTCAAAGCCTTCTCTGAAGGCCTAACTATTTTCAAAGGAATGAAAAAGTAATAGTGTCTTTAATAACATTGCACTTTAGCATTATTATTAGCTTCTGCTTCTCCTTCCCCATCGTTCTCGACTACTGATATCCCACCGCTGTCCGATATATGATTTGATTGGCAGATTGTGTGAACAAATAGTGAGGGGGTGCGATACATTTTTATCCAATCGCACGTCTTCTCTTGTTAAGTCCCGCATCAGGCCTTCACAAGGAATCACTGCGTTTTCGGTACCTAAGCAACCATTAGAAATCATATGTTTGGATTCGGCTTGATTGATGGCTACATCTGACTGATTAGCCAATCAAATCGACCTGTTATGGCGAGGTAGGCAGGTCTGACTGCAGCTGGGCCTGCAATGTTCCAAAAGAATACCCGGAACCGTTCATCAAGAATTTTGACGCTGTCTGTTTTACGTGATGAACTTCGTGAGCAACTTCTGTCAGTCAGACAGACAAACATTCACTGGAAAAGTACATGTCACACTGACATGACTATGGTTATAGTTATGAACAGTAAATTGACCGTTTTTGTTTTAAAAGTATATATTGATACGCCTTCATTAAGCAAAATAATATAGGCTAATGTAACGTTACAGTGTCAGCTGGACTACATGTTAGCAAGATGCACATAACGTCAGCTAGCTCTGCACGTAGCTGGTAACCTATGCAGGAATTGGTAAGTTTTGTTTCATGTTTATTTGATAACATAGACTTGTAGTACAGTAGTACTAGATAGATGCTTGTTATCTGGCCCTTTTCTATATAAAAACTGTTTTTGTGCTGCTTGCAGACTGCAGTGTCTGCTTGGTTACTCTACTGTATGCTAGCTTGAGGAGTTGTTGGCTTTGGTGAAGATGTCTGGATCGGCATCTATGTGAAAACTGTCATTTGTCTTTGGTTCCCTGCCCTGCTAGTTTAGTCTGACTTTTTATCTCTCTGAGTTTTGTGGAAATTATTAGTGAAATCAGACCATCAGACCAGGCTATCAGACATTCTAAAATAGCCAACAAGCATTAGCAGCATTAGGGCAATACACATAGATATACAATACATCTGGTGACTTTTATGTTTAATAGCATGGTGGTGTGATGTGACATTTTTTTTTATAATTTCTGTTGAGACATTTTCTCATAGTGTAGGCCTACCGCGAAATAGTCTACGCTTGGCAAACACTGTAGGATAGCCTACTAGTTTCACGTGAGTAATCAGAGCAGCGTACCTAGAACAGTTGCACTGTAACGTTAACGTTAGAGCTACAACTAAATAGGAGAGCCACAGTCTGAAGCAAGTTTGCTGATGTCAGATTAAACTAGGCTACTAAATGGTTTGGACACATCATTGTAGACCGGTGGCAGTGCTATATGTGCGTGCGAGTCATGAACATAAATTAGGCAACCGATAGCCTAAATATTTCAAAGTAGTCTGCACAAACCCATACTTGAGTAAACTTGGTGTTCACTTTCAATATGACATGGACTAAATTGCACGTCTTTACTGGCAGCAGCAGGCAGAGGTTTATAATGTACTTGTGAATATGGGTGGTAAATAAATAGCCTAGCCTACTTTGCTGCTGAGGGTGATCTGTTAACCAATAAGCAATCGGAGCATTAATTGTTTGTGTAACGAAGATTCTAGTGCTACAGACTCGCGTAAGAGAGAGAAAACTCTCACATTTTAACGCTGAAATGTAAAAAAAATCTCCGCCGTAACGCCCCCCATTATTATTTTTGTCAAAAAATAGTCATCATTAAAGGCCTAACCACTGAACGCACGGTCCGCCACTGGGCTACGTTATGTAGCTTGTTCCCTTTGCGAATTCTGCTACCGACAGTTCAAACAAAACAGCCCAAAATAGCCTACACATTTTCCGCATTGATTCAGAAATCAGAGCACACACACACACACTACACACACGTTGACTGATCAGAAATCAAAAGACACACACACACACACACTACACACACATTGACTGATATCACACACACACACACACACATTGACTGATCAGAAATCAGAACACATATACAAACTATCACTCTCTCAGTCTATCTCCTCTCCTTCTGTCTCTCTCTCTCTCTCTCTGTACTTCTCTCTCTCTCTCTCTGTACTTCTCTCTCTCTCCCTTTCTCTGTCTCTGTACTTCTCTCTCTCTCTCCCTCTCTCTCTCTTTCTCTCCCTTTACTTCTCTCTCTCCCTCTCTCTCTCTCTCTCTCTCAGAGCTCAAGGGGAACATGAGGCATCAGAGTGTTTTTAGAACAAAATGCTGAAGCTGCCATCTCTGGGAGTCCCACTGAGCATCGCACACACACACACACACACACACTCATACATACTCTTTTTCACACACACACTAGCCCTACACACACACACACACACTGACAAGGCAGTTTACTTTCCTAATCCGACCCCTACTGAGCGGGTTCTGTCCACTGCACCTTGTACCAACAGTTGCAAACATGAGTGTGGGGAAATGACACACACACACACGCACACACACATACATA
>NW_027468640.1:743696-751196 GCF_046254945.1 Alosa pseudoharengus | reverse complement strand
GCAGCAAGACTGCACTGGAACGTCAGGAGGTGCAGCAAGACTGCACTGGAACGTCAGGAGGTGCAGCAAGACTGCACTGGAACGTCAGGAGGTGCAGGAGGTGCAGGAAGACTGCACTGGAACGTCAGGAGGTGCTGGAAGACTGCACTGGAACGTCAGGAGGTGCAGGAGGTGCAGCAAGACTGCACTGGAACGTCAGGAGGTGCAGGAGGTGCAGCAAGACTGCACTGGAACGTCAGGAGGTGCAGGAGGTGCAGGAGGTGCAGCAAGACTGCACTGGAACGTCAGGAGGTGCAGGAGGTGCAGCAAGACTGCACTGGAACATCAGGAGGTGCAGCAAGACTGCACTGGAACGTCAGGAGGTGCAGGAAGACTGCACTGGAACGTCAGGAGGTGCAGGAGGTGCAGGAAGACTGCACTGGAACGTCAGGAGGTGCAGGAAGACTGCACTGGAACGTCAGGAGGTGCAGCAAGACTGCACTGGAACGTCAGGAGGTGCAGCAAGACTGCACTGGAACGTCAGGAGGTGTAGGAAGACTGCACTGGAAGGTCAGGAGGTGCAGGAAGACTGCACTGGAAGGTCAGGAGGTGCAGGAAGACTGCACTGTAAAGCTGTTTTTTTCTTTGTGCTTTCTTATCGCAACTGTCAACAAATGACAGACCAACAGTAAAAGCATAATTTCTTTGTGCTGCCTTTTCCTTTCTGTATCGCAATGACATGGTCTGTCAACAAATGACAGTACCAACAGTAAAAGCATAAATGTGAATCTTGTCCAGTCTCTTGCAATCAACCTCCTACAATTTACAATAATTGTCATCAAAACTGTAGCCATAGTTTACATCAGAACATCCCTGCAGAGTACACTGTGATATTGACAACATGACTAAGCAATTTGACTGTCTTATCCGTACACATGACTAAGCAATTTGACTGTCTTATCCGTACACAGTGGCACAAGGACTTGTCATTCTGATGGCATTGGCATGTTTACTGACACAGACATTTACTTTTGAGAGATGAATTAAGTGTTTTGCTATTGGTACGAATTGTTTTGAGAAATGTGCTTACTGTTTTGCAAATGTCGAGGATGATTCAAGAAATGTACCAAACGACTGAGAAAAGCTGTAATCCTGCCAGGTGTGTGTGTGTGTGTGTGTGTTTAATCTTACCTGGGGTTCCAGAAATGTCCACACTCAGTGTGCGTTCAATGGCTTTGTCCTCAAGCGGAGATCCCTTGTCCCTGTAACAGAGGAGAGGGGAGTGTGTGAGCTCATCCACACACACACACACACACACACACACACACACACACACACACACGTCACGTCATGCTCAGCTGAATGAAAATGTAAATCAACAGAATGCCTCAACTCTGATGACATCATCAACAGAATTCCTGAACTCTGATGACATCATCAACAGAATGCCTGAACTCTGATGCATTGATTGTCTGACTGTTCTCTGCTGTGAATTGAGTGTTTTTGCTGTCAAATTGAGTTGCTAGGCTACAGAAACGGTGAAAAACTCGCTCACTTACGTTGCTAGGCTACAGAAACGGTGAAAAACTCGCTCACTTACGTTGGAGACTCGGGGGTCAAGGGAAGTGGCAAGGAGCTTGGCTTGGCTGCAGAACACAAAGGAGTATGGGTAATTACTGGACCAGGTCAGGCGGCATGCCGCACTCGGCAGCAGCATCTGAACATCTCAAGCGGACCGCAGGGCCTCCGCACCCAGACCCAGCCTGGACCAAACCGGATCCAACCGGATCCAACCGGACCCAAGCGGGCGGCAGGAGGCCCCGCCCTAACTGAGCCCAGCCTTGATTGATTGGTCAGTGAGGCAGCATGACAGATGACAGCTCAGAAAACAATGAGAAAGAATAAAGTGACAGCAAAAACATGAGGTGGCTACATATCTACACACACACACACACTCAGACAGACAGGTAGTGAATGCTGAGGAGGAGGAGAGGAGGAAGAGGAGGAGGAGAGGAGGAGAGGAAATGAGGAGGTGAAAAGGAGAAGATAAAGAGAGGAGGAGGAGAGGAGGATGGTCAGACAGAAGAGAGCCAAGAGCAGACAGACAGAGAGAAAGACAGGAAAGAGAGAAAGACAGGAAAGAGAGAAAGACATACAGAGAGAAAGACAGGAAAGAGAGAAAGACAGGAAAGAGAAAGACAGGAAAGAGAGAAAGACAGGAAAGAGAAAGACAGGAAAGAGAGAAAGACAGGAAAGAGAAAGACAGGAAAGAGAGAAAGACATACAGAGAGAAAGACAGGAAAGAGAGAAAGACATACAGAGAGAAAGACAGGACAGGGTCTCACACTTCCATCTCCCACTGCCCTGGAGTTCCCCTCTGACTGTGAGTCTCTGTGACATCTGAGCATGACTGAGGGTCTCTCTCTCTCTCTCTCACACACACACACACACACACACATGAACATTTGCACAGTCTTAAGGCCAATTTATAGTCCAGGCGACAAGAGTCATTTCACAAAACAAAATTACATAAATCAACTAAATTTGTATCTGCAAAAGTGGCACAGAGATTCAGCTGTCCTGCCTAGCTAGCTTGTGTTTTTAGCATCCCCAGTCCTGCAGTCCTGCCTAGCTAGCTTGTGTTTTTAGCATCCCCAGTCCTGCCTAGCTAGCTTGTATTCCTGCCTAGCTAGCTTGTGTTTGCCCAGCTAGCTTGTGTTTTT
Source organism: Alosa pseudoharengus (assembly GCF_046254945.1). Taxonomy (NCBI): domain Eukaryota; kingdom Metazoa; phylum Chordata; class Actinopteri; order Clupeiformes; family Clupeidae; genus Alosa; species Alosa pseudoharengus. Next base: position 748,494 of record NW_027468640.1, on the reverse strand, counting down.
AGCATCCCCAGTCCTGCATTCCTGCCTAGCTAGCTTGTGTTTTTAGCATCCCCAGTCCTGCCTAGCTAGCTTGTATTCCTGCCTAGCTAGCTTGTGTTTGCCCAGCTAGCTTGTGTTTTTAGCATCCCCAGTCCTGCATTCCTGCCTAGCTAGCTTGTGTTTTTACACAGCCATTAAACTATTTGAATATCAACATTCATTCAACTTCCAGTCTGTCAACAACTTTTAAACTATTTACCTTCAACTTTTAAACGGTCTACTTTTAAACTATCATTAAACTATCTATTAAACTAGCTGTCTATCAACAACTTTTAAACTATCTACTGTCTATCAACAACTTTTAAACTATTTACATTCAGCTTTTAAACAGTCTACTTTTAAACTATCAACTTTTATTAAGCTATGCAACCACCATGTCTATCCTAGCATCACCGTAGTAACCATCTCTGTATTATCTGTTTCACAACTTTAGCATTTTCATGCACTGGTAATTCCTTGGAATTGCATTTCTAGTTGAAACATGCTTTGCGCACAAATGATAGCCTAGGGCAAAGAGATTGGACTTCTCAACATAAGGATACATTAGAAGATGATGATTGGTGTCAACTTTGTCACACAACGTGATAAGCAGTTCTGGCGCTTAAAAACGCAACGTTCCATTCAGTCATAAATCATTCAAGCGTAGTGCTCCTTATGAAAAGAAAACAGCGGATTCATATTTTTAGCAGTTAGCAGTTATACCGTAGGCAGTGAGATTATTAGGCATTGCATCCTAGTCACTGTTTGGAACATCGCAGTTCGGGTTGATAAGATTCAGTTAATGCGAGTATGGATCGGCTCAAAGTTTGGGACAACCAAACAGCTGTGTTGGCAAAGCAAATCCTAATTGTTAGGTTACCATAGCTGTCTTTTCTCTAGGCCTGGGCCTATCGGAAATCGCGACATAAGCTCATTGGTTTCTTTTTTCTTTTCTTTCTTGTTCGCTTGTAGTCAGGGTTGGGTCAGATTACTTTGAAATGTAATCCATTACTGACTACAAATTACATGGCAATTTTTGTAATTAGTAACGTAATCAGTTGGATTACCAAAAACATGTAACGTAATCTGATTACTTTAGGATTACTTCAATAAATATGCCCAAAAGACACCACCACAGAATTGATAAAAGAATTCTCATTCTATTTTTCTCCACTCTTCTCCAAACATGCACAACTCAGCTTAACCTTTATAAGGGCACACCTGGACAAAGAATTTAGCTTTTGCTGGATTTTTGTGACCCAGGGACATGGTCTGAGATTGGCATAAAAAAGGGAAGCATTAAACCCAAATGACACCATGTCCATTTCAATTGTGGGGGTGAGAAAATTATTATTTTGGGATGTTTTTCAACCAGGGGGACCTGGTGACTTTCTCAAAGTAAACAGTAACACTAAAACAAGAGGCTACATTAAGATTAGGAGGAAAAGGTGTGCCAAGAGAGACCTGCCCCAATAGTACGTAAGTTAGTAAGTAAGTATATCTTTTGATCCCGTGAGGGACATTTGGTCTCTGCATTTATCCCAATCCGTGAATTAGTGAAGTCGAACCAGCAAGCCCAAAGGCCGAAGCCCTAACCAGTAGGCCATGGCTGCCCCAAAAGGCAGCATTTGAACATTAAACCACACAATGATCCAAAACATACAGCCAAACAAGGCAAAAAATGGTTAACAGAGAACAATATCAACATTTTAGAGCGGACCTCAATCCGTCAAAAAAGTGAGCACAAGGCCAAAGTGATGGCAAATAATCTTTCCTGCCTCAAACCCCAGATTGCTGCTAAAAAGGTGCAGTCTACAATCATTGTGGAGACATGAAGAGGCTTGGTGGGTATTATGAACCATATCGAGAGCTGTGGTGGTAAATAAAGATGTTTCCAGTGATTGTTTAAAAAGGGTATGAATAATTTTGAACACGCAATTTTTCATAAAAATGTTAAAAAAGATAAAATGCTTTTTTATTCCATGTTTTTACCACATTGTCTTGCAACCTTTTGCCATGTGCAAGTGTCATTTTAAGCAAGAACAAACATATTGGTCAAGAATAATGAATAATTTTGTTTTTAACTATATCTTAAAAAAGTCTAAAAAGTGAACATCCAAATGGACTGCTTGTCAAATTAAAAGATAGCTAGGCTGTCATAAAAAAGTTGCATTGTTTGCATGATAAAATGTAATCAGGTAATCCCCAACAATGTAACTGTAATCTGATTACACATTTTTTTCATTGTAATCTGGGCTGATTATAGTTACTTGATTTTTGTAATCTGATTACGTAATCCAGATTACATGTAATCCGTTACTACCCAACCCTGCGTGTAGTGCATTTAAAGCACATCATGTGAGCAAGAGCCGATATGGCCAGAGCTGCTGCTATGTAAAGGTATTTCTGTCCCACCCAAATTTGCTGAACTACTTGCGAAGTAGCCTATACATCACAGACATCACATGTATCACACGAAAGAGCTTTTTCTCAGATTTTAAACGATGTTAGTGGTTAGTTGTTGTGGTAAACGATTCGCGAGAAAAGTAACTTTGATTTAATCATATTTTTTGCGCCCGTCTCCCTTCCCATTCATCTTGGTGGAATACTTTGCGAACTTTCCCTCAACACATGACAAACCATATATCAGAATAAGCAGCAGACCTTACCGAACACAAAGGTGTAAAGCATTCTCCTGTACAGTTAGCCATTCTAGAGTAATCCGGTTTTACATTTGCAGCAATGTCTATATGCATGTCTCCAACTTTGGGGTTCACAATGTGTTTAAATTGTTCAATAGGCCTACATGATTTTATAACAGGCCAAATACAAAATAAATGTTACAAATATCGCCTAGATATCTGTAAGCATTACAATTAGAGGATATACATATAGGGCAGACAGACGCTCATGAGTTCATGTTTTGTTTTATCGCTGGATTTTAGGATGGCCTACTATGGCAACCGATCGCATTCCGAGCTACAGTCAACTCTAGCAGGCATTGAATGACTGGAGACTTTGTAAATTTAAAGATTGACATAATGTGCTGTCTCTGCTGCTATTGCTGCTTTTGATCAGTTAGATTTATTTGCAATCTCCTGTGGTGGGCTGGACATAGCATCAAAATGCCCGCCCAGATTCCCCTTTCGGCCTTGACCCATTCACACTGGTGCCGGAACGAAAAAACTCGGCAAAATGTCTAGGGGGCTTGGTAGTAAATTTGGCGAGTTCCGCCGTAAATTTGTCCCGCCGTTCCGCCTCGGTCTATGTGAAAGGGACAGTCGTTCCGCGATTCTGGTACATGAAATCGCGGCGATTTTGGCAGTGTGAAAAGGTCTTATGACCACCACTTGAACCACACCTTTGGAAATTGAGCATAAAAGGCCAGTCTCTTCCGGTAGTCTTTAGATTTGTAGTTGATGCTTCCGAGCTGAAAGCTGTATTTTCCTTTGACGCGCCTATTTGACAAGAATAAACCTGTTTCTTGATTGACCTTCATCTTGACTGAGTTTCCAGCTAACTTTGGTACCAGAAAATGATCAACACTTCCTGAGCCAGTTTTCCATGATAATGAAAGACTTCTAGTGTATGGAGAGGGACTCTTTTCGTCTGGGCTGTAAATCGGCCGCTACCCCTTTACTTATCCTCTCATGCCCCCATCTACTCCAGCATCCAGCCCCTCAGACCAGCCACCAGGCAGCCCACAGCACAGGGCCCTGTCGAGCCCAGAGGCACATGCTAACGCTGGTAGTTCCCACAGTGTTAGCCTAGTGTTATCAGTTCTCACAGTGTTAGCCTAGCGCTGGTAGTTCACACAGTGTTAGTCTAGCACTGGTAGTTCCCACAGTTCCCAAAGTGTTAGCCTAGCATAAACAGTTCCCAGAGTGTTTGGCTAGCACTAACAAAGAGGGCTTATTTCCCACAGTTCCCAAAAATGTTAGGGTAATAGAGGAGTTAGTCTGTAGCCAAACTGAGGGTTAAGAAAGCAGACAGGGAGAGAGAAGGATAAACATATATATATATATATATATAAGAGAGAGGGGGGGGGTAGAGAGAGAGAGGGATAGAGAGAGAGAGAGAGGAAGAGAGAGAAGGAGAGAGAGAGGGATAGAGAGAAACGGATAGAGAGAGAGAGAGGGATAGAGAGAGAGAGAGAGAGAGAGAGAAAGGGATAGAGAGAGAGAGGGATAGAGAGAGAGATGGATAGAGAGAGAGGGAAAGAGAGAGAGACAGAGGGATAGAGAGAGAGGGATAGAGAGAGAGAGAGAGGGATAGCGAGAGAGAGAGGGATAGAGAGAGAAAGAGAGGGATAGAGAGAGAGAAAGGGAGAGAGAGAGGGATAGCGAGAGATGGAGAGGGAGAGAGAGAGAGATGGATAGAGAGAGAGAGAGATGGATAGAGAGAGAGAGGGAAAGAGAGAGAGAGACAGAGGGATAGAGAGAGAGGGCTAGAGAGAGAGAGAGGGAGAGAGAGAGATAGAGAGAGAGAGGGATAGAGAGAGAGAGAGAAAGAGGGAGAGAAAGAGGGCTAGAGAGATAGAGAGAGAGAGGGGGATAGAGAGAGAGAGAGCAAAAGAGAGCGAGGGCCGGGCGGGCAGGCAGACGCAGCGGATGATGTAGCGTAGCGGGTTTTACCTAGCGCAGCCCGCGGCAGCAGGTGTGGCCGTTGTGTGGGGGGGGGCAGCTCTGGTGGGGTGGGGGGGCGAGGGGTGATTACACTTCCTGTGACATCATCCTCCTCCTTTCCCCTGACCCGCCTCTCAGCACCCTGTCTGCTTCTG
>NW_027468640.1:718696-736196 GCF_046254945.1 Alosa pseudoharengus | reverse complement strand
CCGGAATACTGTCCAGCGTCTCCGTCAGCACCGCCAGCAGGTTGGCTTCCTGCTCCTCATCTATCTTCTTATGGAGCCAAGGAGAGGAGGAGGAGGAGAGGAGGAGGGGGAGGAGGATAAGAGGAGGAGGAGAAGAGGAGGGGGAGGAGAGGAGAGGAGGAGGGGGCGGAGGAGAAGAGGAGGAGGAGAAGAGGAGGAGAGGAGGAGGGGGAGGAGAAGAGGAGAGGAGGAGGAGAAGGAGGAGAAGAGGATGAGAAGAGGAGGGGGAGGAGAGGAGGAAGGGGAGGAGGATAAGAGGAGGAGGAGGGGGAGGAGAAGAGGAGGGGGAGGAGAGGAGGGGGGGGGAGGATAAGAGGAGGAGAGGAGGAGGAGAAGAGGAGGAGGAGAGGAGGAGGAGAGGAGAAGAGCAGGAGAAGGAGGAGAAGAGGAGGAGAAGAGGAGGGGGAGGAGAGGAGAGGAGGAGGGGGAGGAGAAGAGGAGAGGGAGAGGAGGAGGAGAAGAGGAGAGGGAGGAGAAGATGAGAGGAGAAGAGGAGAGGAGGATGAGAGGAGAGAGGAGGAGGAGAGAGTAGGACAGGAGAGGAGAGGAGGAGAGGAGGAGGGGGAGGAGAAGAGGATGAGAGGGAGGAGAAGAGGAGAGGAGGATGAGAGGAGGACAGGAGAAGAGGAGAGGAGGAGAGGAGAAGAGGAGGTGGAGAAGAGGAGAGGAGGAGGAGAGAGTAGGACAGGAGAGGAGGAGGAGGAGGAGAGGTAGAGAGGAGAGAGGAGAGGAGAGAAAACAACACTTTAGTTTGGAAAACATTTTCTGTGCGTGCGTGTGTGTGTGTGTGTATGTATGTAGGTGTATGCGTGTGTGTGCGTGTGTGTGCGTGTGTGTTTGTGTGTGTGTGTGTGTGTGTGTGTTCCTGAAGTTGAGTTGCTTCCTTGTGACTCAGAGCTGCCTGTCACCAATTAGCATGCAGCTTACTGGCTCAAAACACACACACACACTGAGACACACACTGAGATCCTCAACACCCCCTGACACATGGAGCATACAGCTTACTGTCTAAAAACACACACACACACACACACACACACACACACACTCCTAAAGCTCAACTGGACACTCATAATAGCATTGCCTGGCAACACCAGTTTTCATACATGACATCACGTAAACACGACGACACTCCGTAAACATCACAAACGGGTGCTGCGCGGTGCCTATACATTATCATGACTTGGTGCCTATACATTATCATGACTTGGTCCTCCCCTTAAGAACTCCACCATCCCCTTCAGAACCTCCCCTTCAGAACCTCCACCGGGTGGACTGGTCCAGTCCCCAACATCCTGCTCTTCCTGGTCTTAGCTGCCCCCAACAAGAACTTCACCAGACAAAACTCCCTCCTCCTCCTCACCTGATACATTATTACAATAAAACAGCATGGGAACAATCGCAGAGAGGGAGGGGAGAGAGGGAGAGAGGGGAGGAGAGGAGAGAGGGAGAGAGGGGAGGAGAGGAGAGAGGGAGAGAGAGAGGGAGGGAGAGGAGGGTGAGGAGGAGGGAGAGAGGGAGTGAGTGAAAGAAGCTGGATCAATTTGCAGACAAGGGGCCCTATTTTAATGGTCTGAAACGGAAGTGTCTTCGCGCAAAACGCAAGTGACTTTGTGGGCGGATCTTGGGCGCTGATGCTATTTTACCGGCGGGATATTGACTGTTGCGCCCGACGCAAATCTAAAATGGGGTGGTCTGAAGTAGCTACATTAATCATGGGTGTGGTTTGGGCGTAACGTGCAATAAACCAATCAGAGCGTCATCTCACATTCCCTTTAACAACAGGCACGCTTGTTCCATAGCTGATTGCTATTATGGTGGCGTATTTGCCAGGCGCAGCCAGGAGCGTTCACAGCGCTATAATCACTGTTCAGTTGGGAACAGTTAGCTATTGATTTTTCATCTTGACAAAATGTAATACAGAATTGTCACAAAGACATACTTTCCGATGTTTTGGGATCATTCTCACTGAATCACGAGGTTATGAATGCATGGTGATATATTTGCAATGTACAATGTAATCTAACATTACCTCTCTATAGACAATGCATATCTTCCGTCAGTTAATCTCTTCTCTCCCGTGCTGCCGCTGGGGCATTTGGGTTAAATGGCATCGGCATGCAGTTCAACATCACGTCTCCTTAAGTCCTCTAACATTTCCTAATTTATGTCATCAACACATCAGTGATTCGTGAAAATGTGTACGCTAGATTTATGCCTATTTTTTCACATGGACACCACACTGATTTCCCTCGAGTGGTAATATTTTTCTTTGAAATTATGTATGGTTTACAGAAATGGGAACTACATTGTATAGATGAGAGGAGCTAAGTGTGCGTTGCGCAGCACAGGCGGCCAAGCAGGGCTTCGTTTAAGTTGACCTAACTTTCAACTCTGCACAGTAGGCCTATCCCATTAACTGCGTGACAGTAGACTATTTACAATATTTTCTGTAAAGTAGAGTTTGTAAACACATTATCATCAACTTAATTCACGCACAACATTTATTTGAGCAGGAGAGAGAATAACAGAACTACAGAAATTGTACAGAAATTGTAACCATACTTGCTGCTTTCTTGTACTATCTGTTGCTGGTTAACAGCACATGAAAAGCTGATTTAAGCTAATTCACTAACTCAAGACTTCAAGGCCATCATGGATATAAAACGTTTTTTGAAAATAACGAAAGGATGGAGGGAACATAGCAAAGCTTGGAGTTATTTCAGATGGGCTACAACAAGGTAGGCAAAATGATGGGGCTTAAAACCTTACACAACGGTAAATTGGAACAAAACTAAAAGTAACTTTAGCCTTTATAGGGCTGTAGCCTATAAAGTTGTCCAGATTAATAGGTCGTAATTAGGCGTTGTTGTAAAGATATTGCATGTAGATGTTGTACTTTATAGGCTACTAAATATTTAGGTCACCAATGCACGAACAAAACCGGGAAATGGACAAATATTATCAAGGCTTTGAATGTTTCCGTCTGTGCACGGGGGTGTCTGTAGATTGGTGTGCAACGCATTCATTCATGCAAGCCTGTGGTCATGCATGCGCCCTTAAAATAGCATCTGCATTTTCGCCACAGACTTTAGACCAGGGAGTTCCTGGTCTGTGGCGGAATTGTTTTCTGAAACTGCAAAATATCAACAGTGAACGTTTGCGCCGGAACACGCCCCGTCTTTTCGCTGAACCGCCCCCGTGGGCGCAATCGAATTCCCTAATTTACAGGCATGTACCTGTGGAGGGAAAATTCCCATATGCGCTGACTGCAAAATAGGAAAGACAAACGCGCGAGTATACAAAGTCAATTGCGCCTGGACGGAAGATAGAGCCCAAGGTGTTTGTGGCGACCCTTAAAGCAAATTAGCCATTAATGCGTGTGTGTGAGAGAGAAAGAGTTTGTGTGTGTGTTTTTGAACACGGAGACTTATTCTAAACGATTGTGTGAGTGTGTGCATGTGTGTGTGTGTGCGGAGGCTTATTCTAAATTAGTGTGTGTGTGTGTGTGTGTGTGTGTGTGTGTGGTGTGTGCATGTGCGCGGAGGCTAATTCTAAATGAGTGTATGTGTGTGTGTGTGTGTGTGGAGGCTAATTCTAAATGAGTGTGTGTGTGTGGAGGCTAATTCTAAATGAGTGTGTGTGTGTGTGCATGTGTGTGTGTGTGTGGAGGCTAATTCTAAATGGGTGTGTGTGCGTGTGTGTGTGTGGAGGCTAATTCTAAATGAGTGTGTGTGTGTGGAGGCTAATTCTAAATGAGTGTGTGTGTGTGTGTGTGGAGGCTAATTCTAAATGGGTGTGTGTGCGTGTGGAGGCTAATTCTAAATGAGTGTGTGTGCGTGTGTGTGGAGGCTAATTCTAAATGAGTGTGTGTGCGTGTGTGTGGAGGCTAATTCTAAATGTGTGTGTGTATGTGTGTGTGTGTGTGGAGGCTAATTCTAAATGAGTGTGTGTGTGTGTGTGTGTGGAGGCTAATTATAAATGAGTGTGTTTGTGTGTGTGTGTGTGTGGAGGCTAATTCTAAATGAGTGTGTGTGTGTGTGGAGGCTAATTCTAAATGTGTGTGTGTGTGTGTGTGTGGAGGCTAATTCTAAATGAGTGTGTGTGTGTGTGTGGAGGCTAATTCTAAATGAGTGTGTGTGTGTGTGTGGAGGCTAATTCTAAATGAGTGTGTGTGTGTGTGTGTGGAGGCTAAATCTAAATGTGTGTGTGTGTGTGGAGGCTAATTCTAAATGTGTGTGTGTGTGTGTGGAGGCTAATTCTAAATGTGTGTGTGTGTGGAGGCTAATTCTAAATGTGTGTGTGTGTGTGTGTGGAGGCTAATTCTAAATGTGTGTGTGTGTGTGTGTGGAGGCTAATTCTAAATGAGTGTGTGTGTGTGTGTGTGTGTGTGTGTGGAGGCTAATTCTAAATGAGTGTGTGTGTGTGGAGTGTGTGTGGAGGCTAATTCTAAATGAGTGTGTGTGTGTGTGTGTGTGTGTGTGTGTGTGTGTGTGTGTGTGTGTGTGGAGTGTGTGTGGAGGCTAATTCTAAATGAGTGTGTGTGTGTGTGTGGAGGCTAATTCTAAATGAGTGTGTGAGAGTGTGTTTGTGTGTGGAGTGTGTGTGTGGAGAGTGTGTGTGTGTGTGTAGGCTAATTCTAAATGAGTGTGTGTATGAGAGTGTGTGTGTGTGTGTGGAGTGTGTGTGTGTGTGTGTGAGAGAGTGTGTGTGTGGAGTGTGTGTGTGTGTGTGAGAGTGTGTGTGTGTGTGAGAGTGTGTGTGGAGTGTGTGTGTGTGAGAGTGTGTGGTAGAAAAAATATTTAATTTCCATCCCTGGTGTGTGTGTGTGGAGGCTAATTCTAAATGAGTGTGTGTGTGTGGAGGCTAATTCTAAATGAGTGTGTGTGTGTGTGTGGAGGCTAATTCTAAATGAGTGTGTGTGTGTGGAGGCTAATTCTAAATGAGTGTGTGTGTGTGTGTGTGTGGAGGCTAATTCTAAATGAGTGTGTGTGTGTGTGGAGGCTAATTTTAAATGAGTGTGTGTGTGTGTGTGTGTTTGTGTAGAGGCTATTTCTAAATGAGTGTGTGTTTGTTGTGTGTGGAGGCTAATTCTAAATGAGTGTGTGTGTGTGGAGGCTAATTCTAAATGAGTGTTTGTGTGTGTGTGTGTGTGGAGGCTAATTCTAAATGTGTGTGTGTATGTGTGTGTGTGTGGAGGCTAATTCTAAATGAGTGTGTGTGTGTGTGTGTGGAGGCTAATTATAAATGAGTGTGTGTGTGTGGAGGCTAATTCTAAATGAGTGTGTGTGTGTGTGTGGAGGCTAATTCTAAATGAGTGTGTGTGTGTGTGTGTGGAGGCTAATTCTAAATGAGTGTGTGTGTGTGTGTAGGCTAATTCTAAATGAGTGTGTGTGTGTGTGGAGGCTAATTCTAAATGAGTGTGTGTGTGTGTGTGTGGAGGCTAACTCTAAATGAGTGTGTGTGTGTGCAGGCTAATTCTAAATGAGTGTGTGTGTGTGGAGGCTAATTCTAAATGAGTGTGTGTGTGTGTGGAGGCTAATTCTAAATGTGTGTGTGTGTGTGTGTGTGGAGGCTAATTCTAAATGTCTGTGTGTGTGGAGGCTAATTCTAAATGAGTGTGTGTGTGTGTGGAGGCTAATTCTAAATGAGTGTGTGTGTGTGTGTGTGGAGGCTAATTCTAAATGTGTGTGTGTGTGTGTGGAGGCTAATTCTAAATGAGTGTGTGTGTGTGTGTGTAGGCTAATTCTAAATGAGTGTGTGTGCGTGTGTGTAGGCTAATTCTAAATGTGTGTGTGTGTGTGTGTGTGGAGGTTAATTCTAAATGAGTGTGTGTGTGTGTGTGTGGAGGCTAATTCTAAATGAGTGTGTGTGTGTGTGTGTAGGCTAATTCTAAATGAGTGTGTGTGTGTGGAGGCTAATTCTAAATGAGTGTGTGTGTGTGGAGGCTAATTCTAAATGTGTGTGTGTATGTGTGTGTGTGTGGAGGCTAATTCTAAATGAGTGTGTGTGTGTGTGTGTGGAGGCTAATTATAAATGAGTGTGTGTGTGTGTGTAGGCTAATTCTAAATGAGTGTGTGTGTGTGGAGGCTAATTCTAAATGAGTGTGTGTGTGTGGAGGCTAATTCTAAATGTGTGTGTGTATGTGTGTGTGTGTGGAGGCTAATTCTAAATGAGTGTGTGTGTGTGTGTGTGGAGGCTAATTATAAATGAGTATGAGTGTGTGTGTGTGTGTGGAGGCTAATTCTAAATGAGTGTGTGTGTGTGTGTGTGGAGGCTAATTCTAAATGAGTGTGTGTGTGTGTGTGTGGAGGCTAATTCTAAATCAGTGTGTGTGTGTGTGGAGGCTAATTCTAAATGAGTGTGTGTGTGTGTGGAGGCTAATTCTAAATGAGTGTGTGTGTGTGTGTGTAGGCTAATTCTAAATGAGTGTGTGTGTGTGTGGAGGCTAATTCAAAATGAGTGTGTGTGTGTGGGGGGGGGGCTAATTCTAAATGAGTGTGTGTGTGTGGAGGCTAATCCTAAATGAGTGTGTGTGTGTGTGTGTGCAGGCTAATTCTAAATGAGTGTGTGTGTGTGTGTGTGGAGGCTAATTCTAAATGAGTGTGTGTGTGTGGAGGCTAATTCTAAATGTGTGTGTGTGTGTGGAGGCTAATTCTAAATGAGTGTGTGTGTGTGGAGGCTAATTCTAAATGAGTGTGTGTGTGTGTGTGTGTGTGGAGTGTGTGTGGAGGCTAATTCTAAATGAGTGTGTGTGTGTGTGTGTGGAGTGTGTGTGGAGGCTAATTCTAAATGAGTGTGTGTGTGTGTGTGTGTGTGTGTGGAGTGTGTGTGGAGGCTAATTCTAAATGAGTGTGTGTGTAGGCTAATTCTAAATGTGTGTGTGTGTGTGGAGTGTGTGTGTGTGTGTAGGCTAATTCTAAATGAGTGTGTGTGTGTGTGGAGTGTGTGTGTGTGTGTGTGGAGTGTGTGTGTGTGGAGTGTGTGTGTGTGTGGAGTGTGTGTGTGAGTGTGTGTGTGTGGAGTGTGTGTGTGGAGTATGTGTGGAGTGTGTGGAGTATGTGTGGAGTATGTGTGGAGTGTGTGTGTGTGTGGAGTGTGTGTGTGGAGTATGTGTGGAGTGTGTGTGTGGAGTGTGTGTGTGTGTGTGTGTGTGGAGTATGTGTGGAGTGTGTGTGTGTGGAGTATGTGTGGAGTGTGTGTGTGTGGAGTGTGTGTGTGTGTGTGTGGAGTGTGTGTGTGGAGTGTGTGTGTGGAGTGTGTGTGTGTGTGGAGTGTGTGTGTGGAGTGTGTGTGGAGTGTGTGTGTGTGGAGTGTGTGTGGAGTGTGTGTGTGGAGTGTGGAGTGTGTGTGGTGTGTGTGGAGTGTGTGTGTGTGTGTGTGGTGTGTGTGGAGGTGATATTTTTAAAGCTGTGCCCGCTGCCACAGAAGAGTGAACGCATCATCACTCCACAATAAAGCTGCCCGCGGACCAGCTCTACTCTTTGAAGCAGTCTCTCTCTCTCTCTCTGTGTGTGTGTCTGTGTGTGTGTGTGAGTGTGTGTGTGGAGTGTGTGGAGTGTGTGTGTGTGGAGTGTGTGTGGAGAGTGTGTGTGGAGTGTGTTTGGAGGTGATATTTTTAAAGCTGTGCCCGCTGCCACAGAAGAGTGAACACATCATCACTCAATAAAGCTGCCCGCGGACCAGCTCTACTCTTTGAAGCAGTCTCTCTCTGTGTGTGTGTGTGTGAGAGTGTGTGTGTGTGTGTGTATGTGTGTGTGTGAGAGAGTGTGTAAGCGCTTTCAGATATAACCTCCGGAGTACATGCGGAGGTTTGTCAAACGGAGGTCCAACCCTTCGGATGATTCAGATATGATGCTAACCTGCGGACCTAATACTGACCTTATACGGACGTATGTGTGAACGACATACACGCACATTACAGAATCTCCGTGTGGTTGTCGAGTGAGGGGTGGGGGCTTAGAGTTCACAAGATGCGAGATATATGACGCAGAATATATGCGGCCGCTGCCTGTCACTGCTGCTTTTTGTTTACAAAGTGTAGCCTATGTATTATAGGCTAAAGAAGAGAAATCTATTGTGCGTAGGCTAATACTTGAAGTAGGATAGTCACGTAAGTGCGCACATACAGAATTTGTATGTGTGCTTCGAGTTAACACATTTATCTGTTTTCAACGTAATGCAGGCGCGGGAACATATTTTTGACCATGGGTGCTGAATAACAAAATAATGGATGTCCCACGATTTCTCCCCTAGCATGATATGATTTGAATTTAGACAGCTACGCCATTTCAACGCGGTGTATGAGTAGGCCTAAGAGCGAGAAGTTTTATAATGCCCTTGCCACTCCGACTCATCAATAAAAACTGCGTGCACACACACCAGACCAGCACTTGACTTTACATCATTAAACTATTTCAGTATATTGCTTTTCTGATTGTCAAAACCACACCTAACTTATGGCGTCTCCACTCCACAGCAAAAGTGTCCTAACCACGTTACAGCTGTTTCTATCTGAGCGACTCCAATAGTGAGAGGATTTCAGTGTCATATTTCGGTGGCACTAGCTGTCGTGGAACTCGAGATGACATGTCTACTGATAGGCAACAGGTCTCACCAACACGAAATTCTAATTGCAAAATATGCATCCTACCTCATCTGTTGTACTGTAGTTATTCGAAATTGGGCTTTTCACAATCCAACGATATATCCAAAGTGCGAACTAGTTGGTGATGGTTTATGAAAACTGCCAGTATGCATGCTACACGGAGTTCTGACAGGGCTGTGCATGGCCTAATAAACAGGCAAGATATAACCCACGATCGCCATGGTTTCGTTGTCAATTCGTGTTTGTGGTAATAATGACAGCAACAATAAAACCATCTGTATCTTACGATCTTCATCATTCTTGACAGATCACCAGCCTCCTCTGGATGGTCATATGCATAATTAGCCTATAGCCTACCTTTAGTTTTCATTTAATTTTAAACACGAATCTACTGTCTTTACTGCCGGGAGAGAAAAAATATATTGTATTCTTTTCTGTAGCCTAATTCTGCCTAAGGCTATCAATGAACAGAAAACCGTGTTGGCTAACAATTTATTAAATACTCCTGTTATTGTCGTCAACGACGTCGCTAGGCTACTGCCTTTTCAGCGCCTTCTGCTTATGATGATTCAGTCTTTTGAATTCGTTTGGCCTTGCCATGCAGTTGTAGGCTACAACGTGCCATTCCCTTCATGTGTTTTATCAAAATGTTGTATGCCCTCATGGACAGTAGCTCCGTGATGTCTGCATCTTTCCATGTCGGAGATTTTCTGGACAGCACTATGCCACTCCATCATAACACTGGCATTTAAGTCAGATTTAACCACATGGACGCATGAAAGAAACGTCACCAACACGCCCTCTCACTAGGTGTGAATTTAACCGCATGTTCTACGCCTCGTTCAGACACAGCACATTTACATAATGTCCGGAGGAAATACTAGGTCGGGGGTAGTATAAACACCGGGTGAATTCGGACTTCCATATGACCGGTTATGTCGTTCAGATATACGGCCCCACCGTTTAACATCGGCAGAACCTCCGGTCTTACACGTATGTCTGAAAGCGCTTTGTGTGTGTGTGTGTGTGTGTGTCTGTGTGAGAGTGTGTGTGTGTGTCTGTGTGTGTGTGTGAGAGTGTGTGTGTGTGTCTGTGTGTGTGTGTGTCTGTGTGAGTGTGTGTGTGTGTATGTGTTTGTGTGTGTGTGTATGTGTGTGTGTCTGTGTGTGTGTGTATGTGTGTGTGTGTCTGTGTGCGTCTGTGAGTGTGTGTGTGTGTGTGTGTGACAGAGGGAGAGAGGGAGCGGCTGTCTGCCTTGTTGATGACAGAAGGGAGGAGAAAGAAAAGAGAGAGGATGGACGAAAGGGGAGAAGAAGAGAGGGAGAGAGAAAGATGAAGAGAGGAGAAGAGAGAGAGGAGAAGAGATGAGAAGAGAGGAGAAGAGAGAGAGAGAAGAGAGGAAAAGAGAGGGAGAAGAGAGAGAGAGGAGAAGAGAGGAGAGAGAGAGGAGAAGAGAGGAGAGGAGAGAAGAGAGAGACAGAGGAGAGAGAGGAGAAGAGAGAGAGGAGAGAGAGAGATGAGAAGAGAGGAGAGAGAGAGAGGAGAATAGAGAGAGAGAAGAGAGGACAGAAGGAGAGCAGAGGAAAGAAAGAGAGGAGAGGAGGAAAAGAGGAGAGAAGAGTGAGCCAAGGGATCTGAACACACAGATGAAGAAACAACAGCCTAGGGAGGTGTGTGTGTGTGTTTGTGTGTGTAATGAGTGTGTGTGTGTAATGAGTGTGTGTGTGTGTATGTATGTGTGTAATGAGTGTGTGTTTGTGTGTGTGTGTGTGTAATGAGTGAGTGTGTGTGTAATGTGTGTGTGTGTGTGTGTAATGTGTGTGTATGTGAGTGTGTGTATGTGTGTGTGTAATGAGTGAGTGTGTGTGTAATGTGTGTGTGTGTGTGTGTGTAATGTGTGTGTATGTGAGTGTGTGTGTGTGTATGTGTGTGTGTGTAATGAGTGAGTGTGTGTGTAATGTGTGTGTGTGTGTGTAATGTGTGTGTGTGTGTGTGTGCCAGTACCCTGGGGAGACTGGTGGCCAGTAAGAACAAATCCCTTTCTGCACAAACAGGATTAACGTCGGCCAATCTCCTCACAGCACCGCTTATCCACTAACCAATCCCCTCACAGCAGTGTCCAACCACCAGCCAATCACAAGGGACTACATGCCAACCAGTAACCAATCCCCTCACAGCAGTGTTCAAACCCCACGGGACTACGTTACGCTACGCTGTGTGTGTGTGTGTGTGTGTGTGTCGATCCAGAGTCCCCTGAACCACATGGTAACTACCTCATCAATCGATCACTATGGCATTCAGCAAGCACACACACACACGTCCACACACACACACATACACACACACACACACAGCATTCAGGCAAGCACACACTCTCAGACTAATTGTGGGATACAAATATATTAACTCGTCTCAATTCTAGAGGGTGCCATTCAAACACACACACACACAAATACACACACACACACACACACACACAAACATACACACACACAGCTCAATTCTTAAGGGGGTCATTCATGTCCATTTTACTCCACAAGCTTCAATTAGCCATTAAACACAACGTCCCCCCAACACACACACACACACACAGACAAGAGAGCAGTCGTTGATTATCAGGTGAAGCTGTAATCTTATCAGCGGCCTGTCTTGAAATCGTCCTTTTGCCTTAACTCTTTTGTTGAACACACACACACACACACACACATACAAACACAGTGCTGTCCAGACATATGGACTCGAGTGACATGACTTGGACTCGAGTCAGATTCGAGTCATGATTTTAATGACTTCAGACTCGACTTGATAAAATTCGGTATGACTTGCGACTCGACTTGGACTTTTCACTCGAGACTTGACTCGGACTTTGCCTCGTTGACTTGTAATGACTTGACATGTCTCGAGTCAAAAAATAAATTTCCTGATCGTGGACCAGTCACCCCAGAGATGCTTTCACTTCCGCGACGGAAAAAACAAAACACATAATGGACACAAACAGGCAGAGCACAGTGACCAGTGCTGCTGTTACCACCACACGCATCACGCACTGTGTGTAGGTCAGTGCTGTTACCACCACACGCATCACGCACTGTGTGTAGGTCAGTGCTGTTACCACCACACGCATCACGCACTGTGTGTAGGTCAGTGCTGTTACCACCACACGCATCACGCACTGTGTGTAGGTCAGTGCTGTTACCACCACACGCATCACGCACTGTGTGTAGGTCACCAAGAGACAGAGGACAGTGGTCAGTGCTGTTACCACCATACGCATCACGCACTGTATGTGTGTAGGGCACCAAGAGACAGAGGACAGTGGTCAGTGCTGTTACCACCACACGCATCACGCACTGTGTGTAGGTCAGTGCTGTTACCACCACACGCATCACGCACTGTGTGTAGGTCAGTGGTGTTACCACCACACGCATCACGCACTGTGTGTAGGTCAGTGCTGTTACCACCACACGCATCACGCACTGTGTGTAGGTCACCAAGAGACAGAGGACAGTGGTCAGTGCTGTTACCACCATACGCATCACGCACTGTATGTGTGTAGGGCACCAAGAGACAGAGAGCACAGTGACCAGTGCTGTTACCACCACACGCATCACACACTGTATGTGTGTAGGGCACCAAGAGACAAAGGAAGGACCAACATTAAATAAATAATAGCTTTACTGCAAACTGATTTGCAGTGTTGTTAGAGAACGTTTACAATGTCAAAATGCACCAACAGCATGTTACATAAAGATGATGCTTTTCAGGTCCTCTCCATTAAGATCCAACCTGAACGCATCCTGTGCTCCACCTCATTGAGAACGCATCTCAGCGCACGAGAGGGAGAGGAAACCAGTTGCAGGTTCCAGCTGGCTTGTCATTGTTGATGATGATTGATATCTCCTTTTAAATATAAGAAACGTATAAAGGGAAATCATGAAGGCAACAAAGACGAGTTAGAGGAAATTGTGGATTTATCCGGTTCTCACTAGGCTATTGTTATAAACTGTGAGAGCCAGGGCACTTTGACATGTAGGCTGCACTCACTGTGATTTGGAAAATGGACAAGAATATGAAGAGTTGTCTTTGCCTTTGTGTAATGGAACTGGTGAGTCTTGGAGTCTTCAATAATTCGTTTACATGAAGCACATGATATTATGCCGATTGAAATGCATTCCACGTAGCTAGGTGGCTACTGGCTACCAGGCTCATAATTCACTTTTAATTGCAAACAGAAAATGTCTAGCAAGCATCATGTCATTACATGCTTTTATTTCCAAAGGAATGAAAGCTGTTTGTGCCAACTTAATACCATGCTTATCATTGTTAATATTGTGCTATACATGTGGCACACAATGTTAGAGTTTGTGGACTAGCCATAGCTATATTTGAATGGAGCTGGTAAAAAAAAATCATTAGGAGAACGTGTGAACAGTGGCACACAATGGGCTTAAAGTGACAGTGCACCTTTTACAAACAAGTTAAGCAGCATCACATGTGTAGTATTTAAGAAATGAATACTTTACAACAAAATGACTGTGTCAGTATTATCATTTAAATAATATAGACGTGTTTTACTTTTACCTTTGTGGTTACTCAGTTTTTGTGTGATGTATGCTGTATTTAATATGCCATATAAGTCTTTAGGGAGAAAATGTACTTTTTAATCGCAATTAATCTAGGTTAATTCATGTCAAAATATGAGATTAATTAGTTTTTTTAATCGTTTGACAGCCCTAGCAAAAACGTAAAATATTTAACCGCAGCAGTTTACTAATTTAGCAGGCAAATCTGTGGCCTAGCACAGTGAAATGCCATCAGTCAAATTATTACTCATCCTTACAGTTGACGCTGCAATTTGGAAAAACAATATATATTTGCTGCTGTGCTGAGTGTCTTATAGCTGTCCGTTTCGTACAGATTACTCAGGTATGCTCATGCGTATATTTCACAGGTATGCACATACATATAACGTAAAAGCTTTCAAGACAGAACCATTGAACATATTTTAATCTGTATTTTTTTTTTTAAATACTGTAGATTAGATTGATGTGTAAACTTGGGACTTACTTGTGACTTGCCAAACAGTGACTTGGTCCCACCTCTGGTAGAGTGTAGAGCACCATTGGCCATGTAGAGTGTTGAGTGTAGAATGTAGAATGTAGAGTGTTGAGTGTGGAGTGTAGAGTGTAGCACACCATTGGCCATGTAGAGTGTTGAGTGTAGAATGTAGAATGTAGAGTGTTGAGTGCAGAGTGTGGAGTGTAGAGTGTAGCACACCATTGGTCATGTAGAGTGTTGAGTGTAGAATGCAGAGTGTTGAGTGCAGAGTGTGGAGTGTAGAGTGTAGCACACCATTGTGACTTGCCAAACAGTGACTTGGTCCCACCTCTGCTGCTATCCTTCCTTTAACTCTTTTATTGAGTTGTCAGAGCATTGTATTCCCTCTGCTGATAACACACACACACTCACACACACACACACACTCTCCCCCAGTTCCTGATCTGGACTCAGAGAGGATGCGTTATATTATATGTGTGGAGTTCAACAGTGTGTGTTTGAATAAGAGAGGGAGGAATGAGAGGTGTGTGTGTGTGTGTGTATGTGTATGTGTGTGTGTGTGTGTCTATGTGTGTGTGTGTATGTGTGTGTGTGTGTGTGTGTTTTTTGAGTCTATGTGTATGTGTGTGTGTCTATGTGTATGTGTATGTGTGTGGGTGTATGTGTGTGTGTGTGTGTGTGTTTTTTGAGTCTATGTGTATGTGTGTGTGTGTGTGTGTGTGTGTGTGTCTATGTGTGTGGGTGTGGGTGTGTCTCTCTCTCTTCCTCTCTCTCCCTTTCTCTCTCTCTCTCCTTCTCTTGTTCCCTCTCTCTCTTGTTAGGGACATTCAGCTCTGAGAGCTGCTGACAGCAGGCTGAAAGTGATGATGTTCATTTTCCAAAGGGAAAACTTTTCTCCATCATGACTTTCAATGGAGGTGAGAAAAAGCATTTGTAGTGTGTGTGTGTGTGTGTCTGTGTGTGTGTGTGTATGTGTGTGGGTGTGTGTGTGCGTGCGCGTGTGTGTGTATGTGTGTGTGTGTGTGCGCATGTGTGTATGAGAAAAAAGCACTAGGAGACAGACACACACACACACACACACATACTGTTCCAACTGCACCGCTAACTCATTAATGTAGATGTTGGTCAGTTGGACTCAGACTGCAGCCCTGTCTCACTCCTCGTTTCTGTGTAAAGAACAACACACAAACACACACACACACAATACTGCAAAACTGTAGCCAATCATGCTAATAACGTACTTGTATGCTAATCTGTAGCCAGCAGACATGGGGGACTCGAGTCACACGACACACATTTTTTTAGGACTTGAGACTTGCTTGATCAACATGTATAAAAAAGTGACGGGACAGACCAACAGCAAGAGCCAGATTAAATGAGACAGATTGAGGTAGGCTAACTTGCAAATATGGAAGGCTCTACGTTTATACCAAAACATAATAATGTTTGGCATTTGGCAGATGATGTATCTGACAACTCAAAGGAGAAATGAACAGCAGTCTGCAAGTGTGCAAAATAGCAACATAACCACCACCATGTTAATTTTCATCCGTCAAAAGTTAGTCGTGTTAGAAACCGTCAAATTTGAGGCATGTTAAGAGTTGGCTTTGAATCTATTATGCTTTTTAGTTAACGCCATATTAGGTTAAAATGTGTAAAATGGCAAAGTGAAACATTTTCTTGTCTAAGTTTAATCTTGATATATAGCGAAAATGTTGCCAATGTAACCTAAAGTAAGCGCATCTCTTTCTCCCTCCCTCTTAAACACGTCCCTGTTCCATACGTTACAGCCTAGTAGTAGGCTAACAACAGTAAGTAGGCCTAGCTAACTGCCAGCAATCAGCATAGGAAAGTAGCTTACTTCACATGTTAGGCTTATGTATAATATGATATAGCATTGACGGCCTAAACCCTCCTAAAACCCATTGCGCTGTCGCGCTTGTATAAGCTTGGCAGTGACGTCGGCGTCAGCGTTTGATTGATTGATTAGTTCACTTTTTCAACATTATTGGGTCCCTGGAGATGTGACAGGTCAGGACAGGTGTAACTTGAACTGTTTGAATATATTTTCATGATTTGATGTAGCTTACCTAATATTTGAGGCATATTGAAACAATAATAGGCTATTTTATAATAGGTCTACTTGAAATACATTTATTTTTATTCGTAAACATTTCATCTTATTCTATAAACAGTTCAGATGTAGGCTATGTGGCTTGAATGAATGCAATGTCTATTTGTTTGTTACAAATAAAACTCCAGCAGTTCATAACTAGCATATTGTAGCTTATTTTAAAATGAAAACATGGGTAAATCATCATGAATTTGTATGATTTGGCTATGACTTGACTTGCTTAACCCAAGATATGACTTGACTTGACTTGCTTGACTGTCACAAAAAAATGACTTGGACTTGCTTGAGACTTGAAGGTTAAGACTTGAGACTTGCTTGTGACTTGCACATGTGTGACTTACTCCCACCTCTGGTAGCCAGTCATGCTAATAACGCACATGTATGCTGTATACTGCAACACTAGTCATGCTAATAACGCACCTGTATGCTAATCTGTACTGCAACACTGTAGCCAGTCATGCTAATAACACCTGTATGCTAATCTGTAGCTAGTCATGCTAAAAACACACGTATGCTGTATACTGCAACACTGTAGCTAGTCATGCTAATAACACCTGTATGCTGTATACTGCAACCAGTGTTGGGGAGTAACGGAATACATGTACCGGCGTTACGTATTCAGAATACAAATTATGAGTAACTGTATTCCGATACAGTTACAAGTTAAATAGTTGGTATTTAGAATACAGTTACATTGTTGAAACCAATGGATTACATGACGATACTTCTCTGTTTCATAAGTTTATTCACTCTCTAAATAAATAAAGGCAACTCAGAAGCTCCTAAAAGCAATCTATGATTTCCATGTTTAAATCCAAGCCCCGCCGTCTTGCACTAGCCTCAAAACGCAGCCAGCGCGCATTATGGACGCGTCATCGGAGACCCTGAAATGACTGCACAGCAAATTAGGAGTAAAGTAAGTGGAGGTAACTCCTGTTCCTCACTGATCGCGGTTCCTGATGTCTGTTCAAAGGATATTTTCCCAAGTATTAATAGCTCAGGCTACTTCGGCCAATCGGTTACACAGTTTGCTAATCAATAAACAGAGCCTATAGTTCACGTGTTGATTTAGACCTAGGCCTACAATTAAACCAATCTCTAAAATAGGCACTGCATTCTAAGTTTTTTATTCTAACTTAAAATAGCTTTATGGATTATTTTTTTTTCTAATTAGATCTAGCCTACGTTTTAAAATGAATTATATGGTGGAGCCTCTGAAGAATTATTCTTGCGAGTAGGCTAGCATATTTTAACATGCGGTTTTTGATTGTCATTACGCAATCACGTTCATTTTGAGAGCCCTGATATACAGTAGCCTAGATAGTGTTTACATTTACAGGTCATTTGCGTTCCACCTGTCATATGCGCCCCTCACTTGTACTGGGTTGATGCCACCGAAAAATCTCACAGGCACTAATATATTTTCTGGCTACGCCCTTAAAGTAGCCTATTTATTTAGTTTGTTTTAATTAGCCTAGTCGCCTGCTGTACAGTAGTTTTAGTGGTCACCTTGCTATTTTAAAGTTGTATCAGGTAGCTTAGTTGACTTTACATTCTCCTATGTGGGCCTAACACTTCAGCCATTTGGAACAGAAGAACACACCAGAATAGGCCTGTTTAGTAGGCCTAAGCAGGATTTGATGGCCGCATTCCTACACTTA
>NW_027468640.1:656196-708696 GCF_046254945.1 Alosa pseudoharengus | reverse complement strand
TGCTACAACGGAAAAGACAGAGTATTTTAGTGAGGACACGCGCTACTGCACGTCCGTAGATGTTGCTATGGAACTGACACGGTTTGTGCTCCGCGCAGGCTGCGCGCCTCGGTAGGATCAGCAAATCTCCGGTGCTCTCCGTCAGCCTCGAGCCTGCAGCTCGCTAGTGATTTTTCATCTTCACAGGGGACGTGCTACCGTAAGACACAATGGCTGTCACCGGAGACAGTCCAGGCTGCCATAACCGACACCGGCTACTCGAAAACAGCCGGACTCAGACCCCAGAGCTGAGGTGAGGACAGCGGCAGGACTGAGCCAACGGTTACCTGTCTTGTCGTTATTACCGAGCGCTCCCCATGACTGGAAAGACTTCCACCGGCATGTAAACAGTCCTCGCGACTATCAGACATCCTGCAGGCATTCAACAGCCATGTCAGCACGCGGCACGGAAAACACCGTTATTGCAGCCATAACTACCGAGCTCTGCACGCCACACACCGAATTCCTTTCCATGTACGTCTCCGCGAGTCCTTACTCCCGATCATTCCCCGTGAATTCTCCTCGTATCCTCACCGCCAGAGGCTGCGGGAGCCCCGCGCGAGAAAAGTGCATTCCCCTAGAAGCGCTCCTGCGTGTCTCCCTGTCATCGCCCGCAGGTTCCCGTGTCCCCGGGCAGAGGAACGGCGGGCGCTCGTGGTGCTCACCTCTATTTCTCTCCAAACCAAGTCTTGGTTACACCGGTCCCACGCCATCCAGCCGCCGAATGACGCCTCCGCCAAAATAAAAAAAAATAAAATGAGACGAGAAGAAATCCAGTGTCTCCGCGCGCGCTCTCTCACGGGGAGCTGCCCCAGACTGCGAATGCACCGACGGCACCTGCGCTACTACGGCTCTCCATCACATGACAAAGCTATTAAAAGTAAGCAGAGAGCGAGTGACTCCCCTCCCCGCGCGCTGCTCCTCTCGCGCCCCCCCACCCCCTCCTCCGCCGCTACTCGCCAGTGACGTGACGTACCGTTCAGCAGGCGGGGTCTGGCACGCGCATAGTAAATCTTTTCCAACTATAAAATCGCTCAATTCAAATGACACGCGCAGATAAAAGACAATTCAAACGCAGATCACGTCATTTTCTCGCCTCCGTTATTGAGTTGTGTAGCTGGGCAGGGTAAGCGAGGGCACGAGCCGTAGGGGCACATACACGCGGAAGCATAAAGTATGACACTAATTGAAGGACTGGGCAGCAGGCTACTTATCTCCCGCGTGCCCCGGTCCCGCTGCCCGTCTTTGAATCATGATGCCTGACGAAAATATGGGGTGTGTGTGTGTGTGACAGAGAGAGAGAGAGTGTGTGTGTGTGTGTGTGTGTTTGTGTGTGTGACAGAGAGAGAGAGAGCTCCTTACACGCCTCTCTGCGAATCAAATGCAGTGATATGGACAGCACGCTAGTAAATCTTCTAATCCTAATGACTTTCGCCGAACACTGTGGAATGAGCCGCGTTCAGCAGATGACTACTTTATTTAAAGCAGCCCGATCGGAAATCGCCACATCAAACGCAGTGTTGCCTTCGCTGATGAGAGACAACTGTGAAATACATAATCTGGCCAGAGGAAACACTACGGTGTATCTCGTGACAGTGTTAGTGCCAGAGCAGCGAGCCCGAGCCTATTACGGCAACAGCTCCGCCTCAGGCACCGCCAGTCGTCTTTCGCATTATGCGTTCGTTCCATTGCACGCGCTCTGGTTTTCCACGGCAGCTCTTCCATCGCGTGGGCTGCTGCCGTAGCTCATCTCAAATATGCAGCACTGAGGCTATTTGTGTTCCTCACGAGCGGCCACGGTAGAGCCCGTCTGACGGCGGGACGGGCCGCTTTCTCCTCCTTGTTCGCTTTGAATTCGGGCTTACAGTCTATTTATTGACTGCTGTCGTACAAATCATTGCCCGCGTGGAGGAAACGTCCGTACCAAGTGCCTCCTCTCGCGCAGATTTACATTAATTTAGATCGCTTACGGCTCGACTCGCGCGCCACCGAACATTAAACTAAATCACATCAAACGAATCTCATGATCTACACCATTTACCAACGAAATGCGGCGCGAGGAGCAGGTGACTGCGTGTACACTGTAAACAGCAGGCTGTGTACGCAACACTGCGACAGAAAACAAAACAAAAGGTTGCTGTGGACACCCCAAACACGCGGACATCAGCTGCCACCTGGGGAGGGGGCTCCGTTTGAGGGCTGTGTGTGTGTGTGTGTGTGTGTAGTGCAGATACAGTATGTGAAAGGTTGTACTATGATGAGATCCTGCCTGAAGTGTGTGGGTGTGTGTGTAGATAGATAGATAGATAGATAGATACTTTATTGATCCCCAGGGGAAATTCAAGAAGTTTGTGTGTGTATATGTGTGTGGGTGGGTGTGTGTATATGTGTGTGTGTGTGTGTATATATGTGTGTGTGTGTGTGTGTGTGTGTGTGTGTGTGTATATGTGTGTGGGTGGGTGTGTGTATGTGTGTGTGTGTGTGTGTCAGAGTGCGAATTACCCCACCATAATTGGGGGGTACTGCTCCTTCACTTCTTCTATGACATTCATCGTCCACTACCATATCAATCCCCATCGTGATCGCCAAGTGCAACATGTGTTGTGCAACACACATACAAGGTGTAAACATGCGACAGATAATCAGTTGGCTACAGAATATCTCATTCTTATTATATCCAAAAGAGAACTGTTTTGATCAACTCTCAAAAGTTAGAAGTTAAGTGCACTGAAATGCCATTCTAATTACTAGTAAAAGTAATACCTTTACAAGAAGCCTATTGCTTATTTCATGACATATTGATTTGGTTTATTTTTAGATTTCATGACCTGGAGGTAAGATCCAACCCTCTAATATAGCCTAGCCTACTGTATAAACAGAAACCAATTTTCCATTAGTCTATGGTAGTCAGTGTAAAATCAACACAATTGCCTAGAGATATGTGAAACCTGAGCAATCTTTAATGTGATTAAGGAGCATATAGCCTACTATGAAAAAACATACTACCACATAAGAACTACAGAGCGGTAACCTACAAGAATCCGATAACCAGAATGTAAAAACAATAGACCTACTAACCAATTAAAAACAAATTCAAATACTAGCATGTACTATTTAGCCTAGGCTACTTGGCTCTTTTTGTTTCCACAGGTTTCACTAATGTTATGTAGGCTTAGCCACATCAGACCCCTCTTGTATGTAGGCTTAGCCCCATCAGACCCTCTGTGCCAAACTAATTTCAAAAGGGCACAATAATTTATTCAAGATAAAATGAGAATCAATGGACACCTAGGCTATGGACTGGAGTTCATCTCCTTGGAAATGACAATCGATTTTACCTCACCACAATGTAAAATAATAATAAATGATTTAAATAGAGAATTATCTTGCTAACTAACCTTGGTAACTAACCAAGGTCCACTTTACTAGCCTCAGTGGGTAAGTAAGTAGCAGGTAAGTAGCCGGTAATTAAATGTATGAAGACATGACATGAGCTATGAAAGAACAAAACACGTTAATACATGAAGGTTGTAAAATAGCACATTTTCAACAAGCTAGACGTCTGCTAGCAACTTACATAGATAGATAGATAGATAGATAAATACTTTATTGATCCCCAAGGGGAAATTCAGGGGGTCTCAGTAGCATACAGACATCACACACAACATACACTTACAGCAAATGGTAAATATAAGTATAAGTATAAACATATAACCAAACACCACTGTACAATAGAGACAGTAGGAGATAAGAAAAGCTAACAAAACTAAAAATACTATATAAATTAAATGTAAAAGAAACAGTGTGCTTAAGGGTGGTCAAGTATGAGACGCTTGTAATGACAGGGCCTGTAGTTCTGTGTGCAAAGTGAGGTGCTCAAGAGAGTGAGTATCCTGGTGAAGGTGCAAAGTAGTCCAACAGTAGTTCTGTGTGTATGGTAAGGTGCTCAAGAGAGTGAGAGTGAAGGTGCCAAAAAAGTAGTCCAACAGGAGTCCCTTAGTTATGTGTGCATGGTAAGGTGCTCAAGAGAGTAAGTGTCCTGGTGAAGGTGCAAAAAGTAGTCCAACAATAGTCCTTAAGTTAAGTGTGCACGGTAAGGTGCTCGGAGAGTGAGTGTCATGGTGAAGGTGCAACAAGTAGTCCAGCATTAGTCCAACAGTGCAATAATAAGGTCTAGAGACCAGCATAAATAATATGGACAAATAGGAGAGCAAAGTATAATATAATGTAGACAAGGTAATATAAAAAACTATAAAAACTACGTCAGTGCAGAAACAGGTTGAGGTAATAGGGTTACAGCCATTCAGTATTATTGTAGCAGAAGCCATTGATCATGTGTGCTAATATAGCATGAAAAACATGAAAAACAGTGTAGCAGGAAAGCGGTAGTAAAAACATTAGGCTGTGGTAAAACAGTAGTAAAGCAGTAGTGGGTAGTCAGTACTCAAACATGGAGAGGGTGGAGAGGCAGACAGACTAAGCAGAGAAGTCTATCTCTCCTCTTTCCTTTAGTGATGCATTGAACAGTTCAATGGCCCTGGGGACAAATGACTTCCTCAGTCTGTCTGTTGCGCAAGTCAGTGAGCGAAATCTCCAGCTGATCAAGCTCTTTTGCTTTTTAATAGTGCTGTAGAGTGGGTGGCATTCATTGTCCAAGATGTTGATCGATCAGTTTGTTCAGGGTCCTTTTGTCAGATATTGAAGTGATGCACTCCAGTTCAGCTCCCACTACAGAGCCAGCCTTCCTTAACAGCCTGTCAAGTCGCCCAGCATCCTTCTTCTTTGTACTTCCTCCCCAGCATACCACTGCATAGAAGAGGACGCTGGCCACAACAGACTGATAGAACATCCTGAGGAGCTTGCTGCACACATTGAAGGACCGCAGCCTCCTCAGGAAGTACAGCCTGCTCTGCCCTTTCTTGTAGAGTGCGTCAGTGTTGGCTGACCAGTCCAGTTTATTGTCCAGGTGGAGACCCAGATACTTGTAGGTGCTTACCGCCTCCACATTGACCCCATCAATGGAGACTGGTAGCAGAGCGGGCTTAGACCTGCGGAAATCCACCACCATCTCCTTGGTCTTTGAAGTGTTGAGTTGAAGGTGATTGAGTTTGCACCATTGCACAAAGTTCTCCACCAGGCTCCTGTACTCCTCCTCTTGCTCGTCCCTGATACACCCCACAATTGCAGTATCGTCAGAAAACTTCTGCATGTGGCATGACTCGGTGTTGTAGCAGAAGTCAGATGTGTACAGGGTGAACAGGACTGGAGAGAGCACAGTTCCCTGTGGAGCTCCGGTGCTGCTGATCACAGTGTCAGAGAGACAGTTCTTCAGTCTGACGAACTGTGGTCGCTCGGTCAGGTAGTCTGTAATCCAGGTTACCAGGTGACCAGGTTACCAGGTTTGCATGCACGTCAGCAGCAAACCGAATTTAAGCATATACACAGCACACTATCCCATCTCCCCTGTCATCCCCCCAACACACACACCAAGACCCCTGGCAGTTGGGTTAGCCCCTTGAGCCGTGGATCTGCCCAAGGTTTCTTCCTTGGTAAGGGAGTTTTTCCTTGCCCCTGTTGCTCTTGGGTGCTCCTTGTTGGTGCCCCCCCCCCAATCCCAATCCTCCCCCACCTATGCAGCCCTTGCCACTTAATCTACTAAACCCCTCTTCTACTGCACTTTTTACCCCCCCCCCCCATTAATGCACAAATAGGCTGACACCAGACATAATTTCACTGCATTTCTTACTTCCAGTAACTATATGCATGTGACAATAAACTTCCTTGTATCCTTGTATCCTTAAGCTACTGAAGGAATCTACCTAACGTTGACACTTGCTTGAATAGTTGAAGTCGTTCTCTATCTCCGTTGCTTCTAGCGCCACGGTGGTTAAAAATGGTACGGTCCATAATAGGGGTGTCTGAAATCGCTTTACATTAAACTTTTCCTAGTGAAAATAGGAGTTGTATTGTAGCCAACTGTAATGATATTTTTTCACAATATCAGAAAAATTATCTGACCCCCCAAAACTGATATTTCTGTCTTCATTGGGGGGTATAGTACCCCCCAGTACCCCCTGTAATTCGAACTATGGTGTGTGTATGTGTGTGTGTGTGTGTGTGTGTGTGTGTGTGTGTGCATTCATATGCGAGAGTGTATGAGGGCAGTTTGAGAGTAAGCCATTTCGTGTCCAAACATTTACCAAGAGTTGTGCTGGCTGGCGGGAGTGAGTGTGTGTGTGTGTGGGGGGGGGTCATGTTTGGCCACCCATCGAGGCAGCAGGGATGTGTGTGAGTGTGTTTGTGTGGCTGGCTGGGAGGTTGTGTGTGTGTGTGTGTGGCTGGGAGGTTGTGTGTGTGTGTGTGGTTGGGAGGTTGTGTGTGTGTGTGTGGTTGGGAGGTTGTGTGTGTGTGTGTGTGTGTGTTTGTGGCTGGGAGGTTGTGTGTGTATGTGTGTGTGTGTGTTTGTGGCTGGGAGGTTGTGTGTGTGTGTGTGTGTGTGTGTGTTTGTGGCTGGGAGGTTGTGTGTGTGTGTGTGTGTGTGTGTGGCTGGGAGGTTGTGTGTGTGTGTGTGTGTGTGTGTGTGGCTGGCTGGGAGGTTGTGTGTGTGTGTGTGTGTGGCTGGAAGGTTGTGTTTGTGTGTGTGGCTGGGCGGTTGTGTGTGTGGCTGGGAGCTTGTGTGTGTGTGTGTGTGGTTGGGAGCTTGTGTGTGTGTGTGTGTGTGTGTGTGTGTGTGTGTGTGGCTGGGAGGTTGTGTGTGTGTGTGTGTGTGTGGCTGGCTGGGAGGTTGTGTGTGTGTGTGGCTGGGAGGTTGTGTGTGTGTGTGTGTGGCTGGGCGGTTGTGTGTGTGGCTGGGAGGTTGTGTGTGTGTGTTTGTGGCTGGGAGGTTGTGTGTGTGTGTGTGTGTGTGTGTGTGTGTGTGTGTGGCTGGGAGGTTGTGTGTGTGTGTTTGTGGCTGGGAGCTTGTGTGTGTGTGTGTGTGTGTGTGTGTGTCTGTGTGTGTGTGTGTGTGTGTGTGTGTGTGTGTGTGGCTGGGAGGTTCTGTGTGTGTGTGTGTGTGTGTGTGTGTGTGTGTGTGTGTGTGGCTGGGCGGTTGTGTGTGTGTGTGTGTGTGTGTGTGTGTGTGGCTGGGCGGTTGTGTGTGTGTGTGTGTGTGTGTGTGTGTGTGTGTGTGTGTGTGTGGCTGGGCGGTTGTGTGTGTGTGTGTGTATGTGTGTGTGTGGCTGGGAGGTTGTGTGTGTGTGTGTGTGGCTGGGCGGTTGTGTGTGTGTGTGTGTGTGCTGGTTGCTGCTGGTCTCTTAGGTTCAGTCTCAAGACCTCTTTATAGTATCATATGAAGGAGACAACACAACATTTAATACCCTATGAAGGAGACAACATGTAGTACCCTATGAAGGAGACAACACAACATGTAGTACCCTATGAAGGAGACAACACAACATTTAGTACCCTATGAAGGAGACAACATGTAGTACTCTATGAAGGAGACAACACAACATTTAGTACCCTATGAAGGAGACAACATGTAGTACCCTATGAAGGAGACAACACAACATGTAGTACCCTATGAAGGAGACAACATGTAGTACCCTATGAAGGAGACAACATTTAGTACCCTATGAAGAAGACAACACAACATGTAGTACCCTATGAAGGAGACAACATGTAGTACCCTATGAAGGAGACAACATGTAGTACCCTATGAAGGAGACAACATTTAGTACCCTATGAAGGAGACAACACAACATGTAGTACCCTATGAAGGAGACAACATGTACTACCCTATGAAGGAGACAACACAACATGTAGTACTCTATGAAGGAGACAACATGTAGTACCCTATGAAGGAGACAACATTTAGTACCCTATGAAGGAGACAACACAACATGTAGTACCCTATGAAGGAGACATGTAGTACCCTATGAAGGAGACAACACAACATGTAGTACCCTATGAAGGAGACAACACAACATGTAGTACCCTATGAAGGAGACAACATTTAGTACCCTATGAAGGAGACAACATGTAGTACCCTATGAAGGAGACAACATTTAGTACCCTATGAAGGACACAACATGTAGTACCCTATGAAGGAGACAACACAACATGTAGTACCCTATGAAGGACACAACACAACACCCTATGAAGGACACAACATGTAGTACCCTATGAAGGACACAACACAACACCCTATGAAGGACACAACATGTAGTACCCTATGAAGGAGACAACACAAGATGTAGTACCCTATGAAGGAGACAACACAAGATGTAGTACCCTATGAAGGACACAACACAACACCCTATGAAGGACACAACATGTAGTACCCTATGAAGGAGACAACACAACATGTAGTACCCTATGAAGGAGACAACATTTAGTACCCTATGAAGGACACAACATGTAGTACCCTATGAAGGAGACAACACAACATGTAGTACCCTATGAAGGAGACAACACAACATTTAGTACCCTATGAAGGAGACAACATGTAGTACCCTATGAAGGAGACAACACAACATGTAGTACCCTATGAAGGAGACAACATGTAGTACCCTATGAAGGAGACAACACAACATGTAGTACCCTATGAAGGAGACAACACAACATATAGTACCCTATGAAGGAGACAACATGTAGTACCCTATGAAGGAGACAACACAACATGTAGTACCCTATGAAGGAGACAACACAACATGTAGTACCCTATGAAGGAGACAACATGTAGTACCCTATGAAGGAGACAACATGTAGTACCCTATGAAGAAGACAACACAACATGTAGTACCCTATGAAGGAGACAACATGTAGTACCCTATGAAGGAGACAACACAACACCCTATGAAGGACACAACATGTAGTACCCTATGAAGGAGACAACATTTAGTACCTTATGAAGGAGACAACATGTAGTACCCTATGAAGGAGACAACATGTAGTACCCTATGAAGGAGAGAACATGTAGTACCCTATGAAGGACACAACACAACACCCTATGAAGGACACAACATGTAGTACCCTATGAAGGAGACAACACAACATGTAGTACCCTATGAAGGAGACAACATTTAGTACCCTATGAAGGACACAACATGTAGTACCCTATGAAGGAGACAACACAACATGTAGTACCCTATGAAGGAGACAACACAACATTTAGTACCCTATGAAGGAGACAACATGTAGTACCCTATGAAGGAGACAACACAACATGTAGTACCCTATGAAGGAGACAACATGTAGTACCCTATGAAGGAGACAACACAACATGTAGTACCCTATGAAGGAGACAACACAACATATAGTACCCTATGAAGGAGACAACATGAAGTACCCTATGAAGGAGACAACACAACATGTAGTACCCTATGAAGGAGACAACACAACATGTAGTACCCTATGAAGGAGACAACACAACATGTAGTACCCTATGAAGGAGACAACATGTAGTACCCTATGAAGGAGACAACATGTAGTACCCTATGAAGAAGACAACACAACATGTAGTACCCTATGAAGGAGACAACATGTAGTACCCTATGAAGGAGACAACACAACACCCTATGAAGGACACAACATGTAGTACCCTATGAAGGAGACAACATTTAGTACCTTATGAAGGAGACAACATGTAGTACCCTATGAAGGAGACAACATGTAGTACCCTATGAAGGAGAGAACATGTAGTACCCTATGAAGGAGACAACATGTAGTACCCTATGAAGGAGACAACATGTAGTACCCTATGAAGGACACAACACAACACCCTATGAAGGACACAACATGTAGTACCCTATGAAGGAGACAACACAACATGTAGTACCCTATGAAGGAGACAACATGTAGTACCCTATGAAGGAGACAACACAACATGTAGTACCCTATGAAGGAGACAACATGTAGTACCCTATGAAGGAGACAACATGT
The DNA here is from genome assembly GCF_046254945.1 of Alosa pseudoharengus. Taxonomy (NCBI): domain Eukaryota; kingdom Metazoa; phylum Chordata; class Actinopteri; order Clupeiformes; family Clupeidae; genus Alosa; species Alosa pseudoharengus. The sequence goes on along the minus strand of NW_027468640.1, from coordinate 698,733 downwards.
AGTACCCTATGAAGGAGACAACACAACATGTAGTACCCTATGAAGGAGACAACATGTAGTACCCTATGAAGGAGACAACACAACATGTAGTACCCTATGAAGGAGACAACACAACATATAGTACCCTATGAAGGAGACAACATGTAGTACCCTATGAAGGAGACAACACAACATGTAGTACCCTATGAAGGAGACAACACAACATGTAGTACCCTATGAAGGAGACAACACAACATGTAGTACCCTATGAAGGAGACAACATGTAGTACCCTATGAAGGAGACAACATGTAGTACCCTATGAAGAAGACAACACAACATGTAGTACCCTATGAAGGAGACAACATGTAGTACCCTATGAAGGAGACAACACAACACCCTATGAAGGACACAACATGTAGTACCCTATGAAGGAGACAACATTTAGTACCTTATGAAGGAGACAACATGTAGTACCCTATGAAGGAGACAACATGTAGTACCCTATGAAGGAGAGAACATGTAGTACCCTATGAAGGACACAACACAACACCCTATGAAGGACACAACATGTAGTACCCTATGAAGGAGACAACACAACATGTAGTACCCTATGAAGGAGACAACATTTAGTACCCTATGAAGGAGAGAACATGTAGTACCCTATGAAGGAGACAACATGTAGTAGCCTATGAAGGAGACAACACAACATGTAGTACCCTATGAAGGAGACAACATGTAGTACCCTATGAAGGACACAACACAACACCCTATGAAGGACACAACATGTAGTACCCTATGAAGGAGACAACACAACATGTAGTACCCTATGAAGGAGACAACATGTAGTACCCTATGAAGGAGACAACACAACATGTAGTACCCTATGAAGGAGACAACATGTAGTACCCTATGAAGGAGACAACATGTAGTACCCTATGAAGGAGACAACATGTAGTACCCTATGAAGGAGACAACACAACATGTAGTACCCTATGAAGGACACAACACAACACCTGTTGATGTATTTGATGTATCATATGATGAACTTCGCTAGCGAACTCTGCACTCAACATTCTACACTCTACATTCTACACTCAACTCTCTACACTCTGCACTGTACATTCTACACTCTACACTCAACACTACATTCTACACTCTACACTCTACATTCTACACTCTACTCTCTGCACTCTACACTCAACACTCTACACTCAACATTGTACACTCCACACTCTACATTCTACACTCCACACTCTACATTCAACACTCTACATGGCCAATGGTGTGCTACACTCTACACTCTACACTCTACATTCAACACTCTGCACTCAACACTACATTCTACACTCTACATTCTACACTCTACATTCTACACTCTACTCTCTACACTCTGCACTCTACACTCAACACTCTACACTCAACATTGTACACTCCACACTCTACATTCTACACTCTACATTCTACACTCTACATGGCCAATGGTGTGCTACACTCTACACTCTACACTTAACACTCTACACTCTACATTCAACACTCTGCACTCAACACTCTACATTCTACACTCTACACTTTACACTCTACATCAGGGGTGGGCAAACTTTTTGGCTCAAGGGCCACATTGGGTTTTGAAAATTGGCCGGCAGGCCGCACAACAACCCCGACCCCCCCCCCCCCCCCCCCCAAGACACACGCATAAAAAAATACATTTTTTATAGCCTATAATTTAGTATGAAAAGTATTTGCTTTAAAATATGAATTGCTTAAAAATGCTGCTAATTTTATGCTGTTTAACAAATGCATAAATTGTGCACTGTCGCTTTAAGACAGTCACTTTAATTCACGTTTATTTCTCAATTATCTTCTGCCTGCTCCGCTATGGCTAGTGCTGTACCTATGGCTGGGCCCTCTCACAGTTTTTAAATGGTCAGTAGTGGGAACTACTGTTGCCTTCATGATTTCCTTTTAAAACTTTCTTATAAGAAGGAGATATCAATTATCAACAATCACAAGCCAGCTGGAACCTGCGGCTCTCTCTCCCTCTCGTGAGTGCAGACGCGTTCCCAATTAAATGGATTGCATAACGTTCACATTAGATCTGCTGCAAAGGAGATAACTAAGAGTTAACTTAGTTTAACATGATGTTATCTCTATTTAACATGATGTTTTGACATTGTAAACGTTATCTAAGGAGAGTGAAAAGCAGTTTGCAGTAAAGCTAACCAACGTCGTCTCTATCGCAGGAAAAAAATAGCGAGCAGCCTGATAACTAAATGAAATGCTCGGCGGGCCGGTTGAAAGTGCTTGGCGGGCCGGATCCGGCCCGCGGGCCGCAGTTTGCCCACCCCTGCTCTACATTCTACACTCTACATGGCCAAAGGTGTGCTACACTCTACACTCTACACTTAAAGTGGAAATGAAGCAGTGAGAACTGTGACCATTTTTTGGTTGCTTTTTCATTATGGACACGTGGATTTTCATTAAATCCGATATTCAAGTAGTTTCACTGGAAAATGACATGTCAATAACGACTAACGACTTTCGCCACTAGGGCGCAGCCATGTTTTAAAAATGCAGGCGCTACGTCATCAGAATGGTTAGCGTTTGTTCGTGGATGTTTTATCCATTAGCGGACGTTCACTTTATTTCAATATGCCTACGCAAATTATGTTGATGTTTGTTTTTGTGTTTGTACAAGAACAAGGGCCGCTGTAATGTAGCCTGTAGGCCTATCAGAGACAGTACTTAATTAGATTTAACTTCAGTTGCAATAATGTGTTTGGAACTTTGGATGTTCTCACACAACTTGTGGATTACCGCGACCTGAAAATGCAGTTGCATCGTTGATGAATTGGTGAATAAACTCGGGGGAGCGAACTTCTCATGTGTGAGTAAGATGTTTCTTTTTGTGATTGAGTAGTATCGATGATTGCATTTGTTTCGCTCAAGTAGTAGTGGAAACTATTTGCAGAGACTTGCAAACCTGGTAAGAACCTATTGTGGGTACGCTAGCCTACGTCTGACTTGTGTAGGCTACTCTGTAGTAGCCTAGGTCTGTGATTGTGACAGGCATGGTTTTGTGGGTAGACGTTGTTTATGGAGACTAGGCTAGGCGTCTGAGTTTTTATTTGTTTATGTAAGCTGACATAAAATAACAAGCTGTTCACTTTAAGTAAATAAATGCACGGATGTGCCGCTTGTAGCAACCATAGATTTTAAGGTTCATGCTATGCTAGTTACAGTATCTGCTTGTTATGTTATGCTATGCTAGTACTGTATCGCAGCTTCTACTATGATAATACATTGCAGAACAACTGAGTATGGGTGTAAAGATTATTAGTGTAGTCTCAGGTGATCAGTGTAGTGCCCTAGCCTGCCCCCTCCGCACAACCTATCAAGAGTGTGTTAGTTGGTTAACTGCTGTTTATTGGGCGTTCCAGTGTTTCGGCTCGGATGTCCCTCAGCGACCGCATTGCGACCTCCAACGTCTCGCTTTAATGACAGCATTTGGCACGTAGGATTGGACGTGATATATCTGTTATTTTGGATGAGATGTCCCAGGTTAATTTCCTGGCAGCAGACACTCTCCATGTGTACCATGTCAGTGGACATAGGGACACAACCCCCACATAAGCACCACCGATTGTTTCCTGTGCGCTCAGATACACCTCTCTCTCGATCATCTATTTCTCCTCCATAGTCAGGCTCTGTGGGGGGCACTAAAACTCCCACTGCTCTTACTGGCTCAAAAGCATAGGCAATTGGATGTTTGTCCTCATTGGTGGGTCTATCCCATTCGTCCATATCCATTTTGTTGAGGCAGTAAGCTAACTGTGAGGCTATGACAGCCGCTGTGTAAACAGCATAGAATGTTGTACCAACCATTCTTGTGATGTCATCATTTTCTGAAAACAAAGATGGCAGCGCACGGCTGAAATGAATGCAAATTGTTTGTGCTTTATTCTGAATAACGGGTCATATTTCTGACTTTATTTGTATTTATGGTATATTTAAATATTTAACTAGTGCTATAGACATCTGTTTTATTTGACTGCTTCATTTCGACTTTAACACTCCACACTCTACATTAAACACTCTGCATTTTACACTCTACACTCTGCATTCTACATTCTTTACTCTACATGGCCAATGGTGTGCTACACTCTACACTCCACACTCTGCACTCAACACTCTACATTCTACATTCTACACTCAACACTCTACATGGCCAATGGTGTTCTACACTCTACACTCTACCAGAGGTGGGACCAAGTCAATGTTTGGCAAGTCACAAGTAAGTCCCAAGTCTTAGCAGTCAAGTCCAAGTCAAGTCCCAAGTAAATACAGAGAAGGGCAAGTCGAGTCCAAGTCCAAGTCACATCAAAGCCAAGTCGAGTCCAAGTCCAAGTCCCAATCTTTTTCAAGTCCTGAACAAGTCATCAGGTACTCTTCACTTAATAATGCCATTATTAGACTATCGATCATAATTTTAGCTCTTCCATCTAATCCACAGTATTTTTTTTTATAAATACAGATTAAAATATGTTTCTGTCTTGTAATCTTTTACGACATATGCATGTGCATACCTGTGTAATATACACATGTGCATACCTGAGTAATCTGTACAAAACGGATAGCTATATGACACTCAGCACAGCTGCAAATATATATATTGTTTTTCCAAATTGCGGAGCCCACTGTAAGGATGAGTAATAATTTGACTGATGGCATTTCACTGCGCTAGGCCACAGATTTGCCTGCAATTTATTAGGCTGTCTGCCAGTGCCGACTCATAAGGGAAGCCAAGGTCAACACTTTTATATTATTTAAAAGATAATAATGACAGTAATTTTGTTTTAAAGTATTCATTTCTTAAGAAATACTACACATTTGATGCTGTTTATCTCATTTGTAAATGGTGCACTGTCACTTTAAGCCCATTGTGTCATTGTGTGCCACTGTCCACACGTTCTCATAATGATCTTTTTTTACCAGCTCCGTTCAAATATAGCCTATGGCTAGTCCACAAGCTCAAACATTGTTTGTGCCACATGCAGGGTTGGGTCAGATTACTTTGAAATGTAATCCATTACTGACTACAAATTACATGGCAATTTTTGTAATCAGTAACGTAATCAGTTGGATTACCAAAAACATGTAACGTAATCTGATTACTTTAGGATTACTTCAATAAATATGCCCAAAAGACACCACCACAGAATTGATAAAAGAATTCTCATTCTATTTTTCTCCACTCTTCTCCAAACATGCACAACTCAGCTTAACCTTTATAAGGGCACACCTGGACAAAGAATTTAGCTTTCGCTGGATTTTTGTGACCCAGGGACATGGTCTGAGATTGGCATAAAAAAGGGAAGCATTAAACCCAAATGACACCATGTCCATTTCAATTGTGGGGGTGAGAAAATTATTATTTTGGGATGTTTTTCAACCAGGGGGACCTGGTGACTTTCTCAAAGTAAACAGTAACACTAAAACAAGAGGCAACATTAAGATTAGGAGGAAAAGGTGTGCCAAGAGACCTGCCCCAATAGTACGTAAGTTAGTAAGTAAGTATATCTTTTGATCCCGTGAGGGACATTTGGGGCTGTATTTTGGGTCACCAGCGCATGGCGTAAAGTTCGTTATTCACCGGCGCGAAGTTGAATTCGTTATTTTGCACCTTTATTTTTTAAGCATTGCGCCCAGGGGTGTGGCAATTAACAACCTAGGGAGGGACCTGGCGCATTGTCTAAAAATCGCTATTATACACCACCTAAACCTGGGCAGAAGTCAATGGCGAGTTGTTCATATGCTATTTTAAGAGCGCATGTCAACAGTCATATTGGCAGGTGCACGCACCATCCTTCTATCATTCATGAACGCACACCAGCGCACGTCCATGCAAAGCATTACAAATTGCACGATTACAATGGTAAACATAATTAGAATAAAGATATTACGAAATACTGTACATCTCATGATGAGTAGTTATTCACCATCATTTGCAAATTGGTAATGACGGTTAAAAGTGATTAGGGGAGAGGCGAGAGACACGTATGGAGCACAGCTGAAGACGCACTGTCACGAGATATAAGCAACTCCTCTGCAGGATAAATGTTGTTTTATTCAGTCATTTGAGCAACATTAGGGTAAGTGTTGCTTTTTCCAGCCTATGTTTTCGATGGTAACCCATTGTCAGTCAATAGTGAAAGTAACTGCATATAACTGTCTTGTCGTTGACTGACTCCTTGGTGAAGTTAGTTTCACTTTGCCAATGAGTTCAAATAATAGACGAGTGCAAATGCGTGAAGGCTATGCTAGGTTTTAGTAAAGCATGGTTTAAGAATGACTATTCCATACGGTCTCGCAAGCAGCCTCCTTCAAATGCGCCGTTGAATGCCAAAATACCGATGCATTTATTTGACATATCGCGCGTTGCGCCGTTAAAGGGAATGACAGATGTCATTCTCATTGGTTTAAAATGATGTTACGCCCCAAACACACCCATATGACTGATTAAAAGACCTAGGAACACCTTGTTATGCCATGCGCTCCACTTTTGAGAACGAAACCCCTCCCAATGTGAACTGGACATCCTACTAAATTTGAATAGACTTTTGACGAGTGACGATGCACTTTAGAATGTCATGATAGGGCCCTTGGTCTCTGCATTTATCCCAATCCGTGAATTAGTGAAGTCGAACCAGCAAGCCCAAAGGCCGAAGCCCTAACCAGTAGGCCATGGCTGCCCCAAAAGGCAGCATTTGAACATTAAACTGATCCAAAACATACAGCCAAACAAGGCAAGAAATGGTTAACAGAGAACAATATCAACATTTTAGAGCGGACCTCAATCCGTCAAAAAAGTGAGCACAAGGCCAAAGTGATGGCAAATAATCTTTCCTGCCTCAAACCCCAGATTGCTGCTAAAAAGGTGCAGTCTACAATCATTGTGGAGACATGAAGAGGCTTGGTGGGTATTATGAACCATATCGAGAGCTGTAGTGGTAAATAAAGATGTTTCCAGTGATTGTTTAAAAAGGGTATGAATAATTTTGAACACGCAATTTTTCATAAAAATGTAAAAAAAAAAAAGATAAAATGCTTTTTTATTCCATGTTTTTACCACATTGTTTTGCAACCTTTTGCCATGTGCAAGTGTCATTTTAAGTAAGAACAAACATATTGGTCAAGAAAAAATCAATACTTGCCAGGGGTATGAATAATTTTGTTTTTAACTATATCTTAAAAAAGTCTAAAAAGTGAACATCCGAATGAACTGCTTGTCAAATTAAAAGATAGCTAGGCTGTCATAAAAAAGTTGCATTGTTTGCATGATAAAATGTAATCAGGTAATCCCCAACAATGTAACTGTAATCTGATTACACAATTTTTTCATTGTAATCTGGGCTGATTATAGTTACTTGATTTTTGTAATCTGATTACGTAATCCAGATTACATGTAATCCGTTACTACCCAACCCTGGCCACATGTATAGCACAATATTAACAATGATAAGCATGATATTAAGTTGGCACAAACAGCTTTCATTCCTTTGGAAAGAGAAGCATGTATGACATGATGCTTGCTTGACATTTTCTGTTTGCAATTAAAAGTGAATTATGAGCCTGGTTCATGTAAATAAATTATTGAATACTTCAAGACTCACCAGTTCCATTACACAAGGCAAAGACAACTCTTCATAATATTCTTGTCCACTTTCCAAATCACAGTGAGTGCAGCTATGTCATAGTGATCTCTTAGTTTATAACAGTATAGGCTACAGTAGGCTAGTGAGAACCGGATAAATTCACAATCTCCTCTAATCTCGTATTTGTTGCCTTCACAATTTCCTTTTATATGTTTCTTATATTTAAAAGAAGATATCAATCATCATCAACAATGACAAGCCAGCTGGAACCTACTTGTTTTCTCTCCCTCTCGTGCGTGCTTAGATGCGTTCTCAATTAAATGCTGTAGGCTAGCATAAGTTTTGGAGAGGACTCGAAAAGTATCAACTGTAACATGCTGTTGGTGCTTTTTGACATTAAGTTCTCTAACAAGAGTGCAAATCAGTTTGCAGTAAAGCTACTAGTGATTGGCTAAATGTTGGTCCTTCCTCTGTCTCTTGGTACCCTAACGCGTGTGGGGGTAGCGGCAGTACTGAATTGTGCTCTGGCCGCTTGTCTACGCTATTTATTTTTTTTAGTCGCGGGAAAGCGTCTCTGGGGTGACTGGTCCACGATCAGGAAATTTAGTTTTTGATTCGAGACATGTCAAGTCATCACAAGTCAAAGAGGCAAAGTCCGAGTCAAGTCTCGAGTGAATAGTATTCAAGTCCAAGTCGAGTCGCAAGTCATGCCGAATTTTATCAAGTCAAGTCTGAAGTCATTAAAATCATGACTTGAGTCTGACTCGAGTCCAAGTCATGTGACTCGAGTCCACATGTCTGCACTCTACTCTCTGCACTCAACACTCTACATTCTACACTCTACACTCTACATTCTACATTCTACATTCTACACTCTACATTCTACACTCTACATTCTACATTCTACATTCTACTCTCTACACTCTGCACTCAACACTCCACACACTGCACTCAACACTCAACACTCTACACTCTGCACTCAACACTCTACACTCTACATTCTACACTCTACATTCTACACTCTACATTCTACACTCTACATTCTACACTCTACATTCTACACTCTACATTCTACACTCTACATTCTACACTCTACATTCTACACTCTACATTCTACTCTCTACACTCTACACGCAGCCACTCAACACACTGCACTCAACACTCAACACTCTACACTCTGCACTCAACACTCTACACTCTACATTCTACACTCTACGTTCTACACTCTACATTCTACACTACATTCTACACTCTACATTCTACACTCTACATTCTACACTCTACACTCTACACGCAGCCACTCAACACTCTACAGTCTACATGGCAAATGGTGTTCTACCATAGACATATACACTAGATGTCGCCTTGACTACTGCTGTTCATTGGAACGAATGCGTCAATCGAGACGCCATCTTGCTTCAGTGATCCGCTTCTCTATAATGCATTAGCGTCAATCTGGGCAAAAATCTAGCGAAAATAAAATCACCATAAATCGTCAAAATCTCAAGCAATTATCTAGTTTTTTGGGTTGTTCCAACTGACAGGCATGTATTTATGGTTGAGTCTAGAGAAAACTAAGCTTAAGACGATAATAAAGATACATTTTACCCGTCTAGCCCCATAGACTCCCATTCATTCTGCACTAGCTAGCGGCGGCCCCTAGAGGAACAATGAGTAAACTGCAACCAGGTTCGATACAATGAAAGTAAACAGGCTCTTCGTAGACAGGCTCTGGTTGAGGCCACATACCCCTCGTCTCGTTTACTCATGTAAGTTGTAATCTCACCAGAAGTTGCTGTAGATCTGTAGAACATTTACCTCTGCTACTACATAGGCTACGCCAGTCGTTACTTTTATAATCATGGGTCAGTGCCATGGGCAAACGAGATGTAGCTGAATTCATAAATGACAAAGCCATGAGAAAGGTGATTTTCTTACGTTTCAACAACAAAGAAGCCGATCTGCCATCATTGTGAGAAGTTCCCAAATTTGTCGCTAATCGCTAAAAAGGTTTTCTATCGCTGGGGATGGCCAAACGTTGCTAAATAGGTAACGCTGACAATACAGGAGAACTAGTTTAGCGCTTCAGATCCCTGTACAAAGATGGCGGCGGTGTTGACGCATGCTGAGAAGCAGAAGGCGACATCTAGTGTATATATCTATGGTGTTCTACACTCTACATTCTACTCTCTACACTCTGCACTCAACACTCCACACACTGCACTTAACACTCAACACTCTACACTCTGCACTCAACACTCTACATTCTACACTCTACATTCTACACTACATTCTACTCTCTACACTCTACATTCTACACTCTACATTCTACACTACATTCTACACTACATTCTACTCTCTACACTCTACATGGCCAATGGTGTGCTATATTCTACACTCTACACTCAACACTCTACATGGCCCATGGTGTGCTACACATCATGTTATGTTGTACTATTTGTCTCCTGATCTGCTAGCTATCTTTTATCTTGTAGACGAGTAATGTGCCATAACAACTTCCCTTCTCCATTTCCCGTCAAGGTTGCACTTTTTGTCTGAAGCTACCAGTGTGTGAGTGTGCATGTGTATGCGTGCGTGCATGTGTGTGTGTGTGAGTGTGCATGTGTATGTGTGTGTGTGAGTGTGCATGTGTATGCGTGCGTGCATGTGTGTGTGTGTGAGTGTGCATGTGTATGCGTGCGTGCATGTGTGTGTGTGTGAGTGTGCATGTGTATGCGTGCGTGCATGTGTGTGTGTGAGTGTGCATGTGTATGCGTGCATGTGTGTGTGTGTGTGTGAGTGTGCATGTGTATGCGTGCGTGCATGTGTGAGTGTGCATGTGTGTGTGTGAGTGTGCATGTGTATGCGTGTGTGCATGTGTGTGTGTGAGTGTGCATGTGTATGCGTGCGTGCATGTGTGTGAGTGTGCATGTGTATGCGTGCGTGCATGTGTGTGTGTGTGAGTGTGCATGTGTATGCGTGCGTGCATGTGTGTGTGTGTGAGTGTGCATGTGTATGCGTGCGTGCATGTGTGTGTGTGAGTGTGCATGTGTATGCGTGCGTGCATGTGTGTGTGTGAGTGTGCATGTGTATGCGTGCGTGCATGTGTGTGTGTGTGAGTGTGCATGTGTATGCGTGCGTGCATGTGTGTGTGTGAGTGTGCATGCGTATGCGTGCGTGCATGTGTGTGAGTGTGCATGTGTATGCGTGCGTGCATGTGTGTGTGTGTGTGTGTGTGCATGTGCATGTGTATGCGTGCGTGCATGTGAGTGTGCATGTGTATGCGTGCGTGCATGTGTGTGTGTGTGAGTGTGCATGTGTATGCGTGCATGTGTGTGTGTGTGTGTGAGTGTGCATGTGTATGCGTGCGTGCATGTGTGTGTGTGAGTGTGCATGTGTGTGTGTGTGAGTGTGCATGTGTGTGTGTGAGTGTGCATGTGTATGCGTGCGTGCATGTGTGTGTGTGAGTGTGCATGTGTATGCGTGCGAGCATGTGTGTGTGTGTGAGTGTGCATGTGTATGCGTGCGTGCATGTGTGTGTGTGTGAGTGTGCATGTGTATGCGTGCGTGTGTGTGTGTGTGTGTGAGTGTGCATGTGTATGCGTGCATGTGTGTGTGTGAGTGTGCATGTGTATGCGTGCGTGCATGTGTGTGTGTGTGAGTGTGCATGTGTATGCGTGCGTGCATGTGTGTGTGTGTGAGTGTGCATGTGTGTGTGTGAGTGTGCATGTGTGTGTGTGAGTGTGCATGTGTATGCGTGCGTGCATGTGTGTGTGTGAGTGTGCATGTGTATGCGTGCGTGCATGTGTGTGTGTGTGAGTGTGCATGTGTATGCGTGCGTGCATGTGTGTGAGTGTGCATGTGTGTGTGTGTGAGTGTGCATGTGTATGCGTGCGTGCATGTGTGTGTGTGAGAGTGTGCATGTGTATGCGTGCGTGCATGTGTGTGTGTGTGAGTGTGCATGTGTATGCGTGCGTGCATGTGTGTGTGTGTGAGTGTGCATGTGTATGCGTGCGTGTGTGTGTGTGAGTGTGCATGTGTATGCGTGCGTGCATGTGTGTGTGTGTGAGTGTGCATGTGTGTGTGTGTGCATGTGTATGCGTGCGTGCATGTGTGTGTGTGAGAGTGTGCATGTGTATGCGTGCGTGCATGTGTGTGTGTGTGAGTGTGCATGTGTATGCGTGCGTGCATGTGTGTGTGTGTGAGTGTGCATGTGTATGCGTGCGTGCATGTGTGTGTGTGTGAGTGTGCATGTGTATGCGTGCGTGCATGTGTGTGTGTGTGAGTGTGCATGTGTATGCGTGCGTGCATGTGTGTGTGTGTGAGTGTGCATGTGTATGCGTGCGTGCATGTGTGTGTGTGTGAGTGTGCATGTGTATGTGTGCACTGTGGTTAATAGACACACAGTGAATCAGAGAGGAAAGACTGGGATCCCCCTTACACCCACCCTTATCAGATCACAGACAAACACACACACATACACACACACACCCACCCTTATCAGATCACAGACAAACACACACACACACCCACACTTATCAGATCACAGACAAACACACACACATACACACACTTATCAGATCACAGACAAACACACACACACATACACACACACACCCACACTTATCAGATCACAGACAAACAAACACACATACACACACTTATCAGATCACAGACAAACACACACACATACACACACACACACACACTTATCAGATCACAGACAAACACACACACATACACACACAGACACACACTTATCAGATCACAGACAAACACATACACACACAGACACACACTTATCAGATCACAGACAAACACACACACAGACACACACTTATCAGATCACAGACAAGCACACACATACACACACTTATCAGATCACAGACAAACACACACACACACACACACACTTATCAGATCACTCTCATGGTGGCAATTAAGATGCGGAGGGCTAAATATAGAAACCTATGGTGACACTCTCTCTCTATCTCTCTCTCTTTCCTCCAGGAAATACTGGCACACACACACAGAGGCGCAGCTTGTCAATAGGCAAACCAAGCAACTGCTTGGAGCCCCGAGCCGCTAGGGGGCCCCCGACCTGGTCTCAGTGCGTTTGCCGGTGGGTCAAGCGAGAATTTCGTCCATAGTGATTGAATGATGTATTTTGCGTGCTCCTACCCTATTGTACAAACAGTACGTGCATATGTAGGCCCTATGCTATGGCCTTATGAACAGCGGATCTGTGTTCAAAAAAGTTCAAAGAATCCGCACATATTTAGGCAACTGTGGTAAACGTCAATCGAGGGTGCAGTGATGACGGATCATCGGAGTTTGGCATTTAGCCTACTCAATGAAGTTATAGTAGGCTAATGTTAATTGGCAGAAAGATTGAACATGGTTTGCTAAATCTATACGACAGTAGGCCTAAACTTCAGCTAGCTAGCGGCAGTTACAACTAGTCAAGCTAGGAGCCGATTGACAAAGTGCGTCAAAAACACACACCCTTTCTTCTTTGTTACATTGCTCCGGAACTGTTCATTGCAGCGAGATAAATGTGCATTGCGTGACAGAGCAGAAGTGGGGCTTTCCAACAAGACTACGCACTTGTCTGTACGACCAAGTATGAAAAGAAAATCATGAAATTAAATCAAATAGCATCATATTTACAGTCTATACTTCTCTTCTACGTTCACCTGCTCACCCTACTCTCGTTTGAATTACTCGCAAACCCGTGATCGCATAGATATGGCAAGCATATCAGATGAAAGAGGAGACACAGGGCTATCCATTGGTACCATCCTCGATCCTTGGTATCGATCCTTTTGGCTTATAAAAACAGACGAAGTGACTGCAAAATAATAACGTCATGTACACAAACCAACGCTGCACACCCATTAGGCTACTCTCGTTTGAATTACTCGCGGACCCGTGATCGGATAGATATGCCACGCACGTCAGATGAAAGAGGAGACACAGAGCTATCATTTGATATCAAGTAGGCCTACATCCTTCTGGGTTATAAAACAGACGAAGTTACAGCAAAATAATAACTTCATATAGCTGGACTTACCCCACGTTTACGATTTTTTGTCTGTTTTTGTGGCAAAGCATGTTTATAATCCAACGCTTTCGTGTGTTTCTCTATGGCAAAGCATGTTCATAATCCGGTTTTGAGATCCTAGCAAATTCCTGCATGGCATCCAATTCAAGGCTCACATTGCATCCCAATTTGTTCAACAAAGAAACCCCTTTTTTGCCTCTACTTTGTTCATGGCAATGCAGTAAAAATATGTTGTAGAGAATCATTATGAGTGCATACACCATGCACTTAAAAAAATATTTTAGAGATACATGTCAAAATATAAGAATTTTTATAATACGCTTTTTGTATTTTTATTATTTAACATAATAACCTAATGGTGATATAACATAATGGTGATAACACTTGTCGGTAGGGCCCCCTTGGAATTTTTGCTTGGGGCCCCCACAGACTCTAGAATCGCCTCTGCACACACACACACACACAGCGTATAAGAGAGGATGAGGGGAGAAAGAGATGAGAGGCACAGTGAGGGCAGGGAGGAGTGGTGTGTGTGAGTGTGTGTGTGTGTGTGTGGGTGACTGTCTGAGTGTGTGTGTGTGTGTGGTGTGTGTGTGTAAGTGTGTGTGTTTGTGTTGTGTGTGGTGTGTGTATGTGGTGTGTGTGTGGGTGGGTGAGTGTGTGGGTGGGTGAGTGTGTGTGTGTGTATGTGGTGTGTGTGGGTGAGTGTGGGTGAGTGTGTGGTGTGTGTGTGTGGTGTGTGTGGGTGGGTGAGTGTGTGTGTGGTGTGTGTGTGTTTGTGTTGTGTGTGTGTGTGGTGTGTGTATGTGGTGTGTGTGTGTGGGTGAGTGCGGTGTGTGTGGGTGTGTGTGTATATGTTGTGTGTGTGTGGTGTGTGTATGTGGTGTGTGTGTGTGTGGGTGAGTGTGTGGGTGTGTGTGTGGTGTGTGTGTGTGTGAGTGTGTGTGTGTGTGGGTGAGTGTGTGTGTGTGGTGTGTGTGTGTGGTGTGTGTGTGTGGGTGAGTGTGGTGTGTGTGGGTGTGTGTGTGTGTGTGTAAGTGTGTGTGTTTGTGTTGTGTGTGTGTGTGGTGTGTGGGTGAGTGTGTGTGTGTAAGTGTGTGTGTTTGTGTTGTGTGTGTGTGTGTGGTGTGTGTATGTGGTGTGTGTGTGTGTAAGTGTGTGTGTGGTGTGTGTGTGTGGGTGAGTGTGGTGTGTGTGGGTGTGTGTGTGTGTGTGTAAGTGTGTGTGTTTGTGTTGTGTGTGGTGTGTGGGTGAGTGTGTGTGTGTAAGTGTGTGTGTTTGTGTTGTGTGTGTGTGTGTATGTGGTGTGTGTGTGTGTAAGTGTGTGTGTATGTGTAAGTGTGTGTGTGTGTTTGTGTTGTGTGTGTGTGTGTGTGTGTGGTGTGTGTATGTGGTGTGTGTGTGTGTAAGTGTGTGTGTGTGTGTAAGTGTGTGTGTGTGTGTGTGGTGTGTGTGTGTGGGTGAGTGTGGTGTGTGTGGGTGTGTGTGTGTGTGTAAGTGTTTGTGTTGTGTGTGTGTGTGGTGTGTGGGTGAGTGTGTGTGTGTAAGTGTGTGTGTTTGTGTTGTGTGTGTGTGTGTGTGTGTGGTGTGTGTA
Organism: Alosa pseudoharengus; assembly: GCF_046254945.1. Taxonomy (NCBI): domain Eukaryota; kingdom Metazoa; phylum Chordata; class Actinopteri; order Clupeiformes; family Clupeidae; genus Alosa; species Alosa pseudoharengus. The sequence continues at coordinate 683,443 of NW_027468640.1, read as the reverse complement.
TGTGGTGTGTGTGTGTGTAAGTGTGTGTGTGTATGTGTAAGTGTGTGTGTGTGCCTGCATGTCTGCACACTCATGTGAAACTCCTTACGGCATCATAAAAACACATCAGATCATCATCTTTTCTCCCTTCTCTGTGTGTGTGTGTGTGCGTGTGTTTGTGTGTGTGGCGAGCATGTGTGTGATTTTAATGCTGTGTTGTGTGTAAACCTTTCTCCATAACAGCTATAGATTGCCCTAAAGGCTGTGTGTAATCTAAAAGCCAACTACTATGTGTGTGTGTGTGTGTGTGTGATAACCTGATGTTATGATGCTGGGACTTCTGGGTAATTTCCACCTGGTTGTCAAGACACCTCCGGGACACAGAAAGATCCAGAAAGAGAGGGAGAGAGATAAAGAGAGAGAAAGAGAGAGAGAGAGGGAGAAAGAGAGAGAGAAAGAGAGAGAGGGAGAGAGGGAGATAACGAGAGAGAAAGAGAGATAAAGAGAGAGAGAGAGAGAGATAGATAAAAAGAGAGAGATATAAAGAGAGAGAGAAAGAGAGAGAGAGAGATGGCTAATGACAATTTTTTTCATTAATATTATTACAAGAACCATCTGTTGTTATCTTTGAGATTTTAAGTTTATTATTAAATTATTATAAAATTATTCTTTTATGTAAAGCACTTTGGTGCAATGTTGTTGCTTTTAAATGTGCTATAAAAATAAATGGACTTGACTTGACCATAGCCTACACATAGAAACAGGCAGACATAGACACACATGGGTGACCATAGCCTAAACACACACACACACATGGGTGACCATAGCCTACACACACACACACACACACACACACACATGGGTGACCATAGCCTACACACACACACACACACACACATGGGTGACCATAGCCTACACACACACACACACACATGGGTGACCATAGCCTACACACACACACACACATGGGTGACCATAGCCTACACACACACATACACACACACACACACACACACACACACATGGGTGACCATAGCCTACACACACACACACACACACACACACACACACACACACATGGGTGACCATAGCCTACACACACACACACACACACACATGGGTGACCATAGCCCACACACACATGGGTGACCATAGCCTACACACACACACACACACACACACACATGGGTGACCATAGCCTACACACACACACACACACACGGGTGACCATAGCCTAAACACACACACACACACACACATGGGTGACCATAGCCTACACACACACACACACACATGGGTGCCTAGACATATGATGAACTATAGTTTCTGCATAAATTATGTAGAAAACAAAGAAAATGTCCTTGTTAATTGTATTAGATATGCATCTATAAGGGAATTTGTTTTTGCTAAATTAAAAAAACAAACAAACAAACACACTGCTCATGCTTAGCGTAGCAAAGCTAGAGGAGAGAGGAGCTAGAGGAGCTGTTGTGCTCATGTTTAGAGTGGTAGGGAGGAGGAGCTAGAGGAGCTCATGCTTAGAGTGGTGAGGAGTTGAGAGGAGGAGCTCATGCTTAGAGTGGTGAGGAGGAGAGGAGCTAGAGGAGCTCATGTTTAGAGTGGAGAGGAGGAGCTAGAGGAGCTCATGCTTAGAGTGGTGGTGGTAGCGTAGTGGTTAAGGTGGTGGTAGTGTAGTGGTTAAGGTGGTGGTAGTGTAGTGGTTAAGGTGGTGGTAGCGTAGTGGTTAAGGTGGTGGTTAAGGTGGTGGTAGTGTAGTGGTTAAGGTGGTGGTAGCGTAGTGGTTAAGGTGGTGGTAGTGTAGTGGTTAAGGTGGTGGTAGCGTAGTGGTTAAGGTGGTGGTAGCGTAGTGGTTAAGGTGGTGGTAGTGTAGTGGTTAAGGTGGTGGTTAAGGTGGTGGTAGTGTAGTGGTTAAGGTGGTGGTAGTGTAGTGGTTAAGGTGGTGGTAGCGTAGTGTGAGGTGGTGGAGAGAGAGAGTGGTGGAGAGAGAGAGTGATGGAGAGAGAGAGTGATGGAGAGGGGGAAGAGGAGAGGGGGAAGAGGAGAGGGGGAGTGATGGAGAGAGAGAGTGATGGAGAGGGGGAAGAGGAGAGGGGGAGTGATGGAGAGAGAGAGTGATGGAGAGGGGGAAGAGGAGAGGGGGAGTGATGGAGAGGGGGAAGAGGAGAGGGGGAGTGATGGAGAGGGGGAAGAGGAGAGGGGGAGTGATGGAGAGGGGGAAGAGGAGAGGGGGAAGAGGAGAGGGGGAAGAGGAGGGAAATGAAAAAGAAAAGGGAAATGAGAAAAAGATTTCATGCCCCTCCTATCACCTGCACATGGAGAGAACAAGAGAGAGAGAAAGAGAGAGGGAGAGAGCAAGAGAGAGAGAGAGAGCAAGAGAGAGGGATAGAGCAAGAGAGGGAGAGAGAGAGAGAGAGAACAAGAGAGAGAGAGCGAGAGAGAGAGCAAGAGAGGGAGAGAGAGAACAAGAGAGAGAGAAAGAGAGAGAGCAAGAGAGAGAGAGAGCAAGAGAGGGAGAGAGCAAGAGAGGGAGAGAGAGAGAGAACAAGAGAGAGAGAAAGACAGAGAGCGAGAGCAAGAGAGGGGGAGAGAGAGAGAACAAGAGAGAGAGAAAGAGAGAAAGAGAGCAAGAGAGGGGGAGAGCAAGAGAGGGAGAGAGTGTGAAAGAAATAAAGACATTGAGGAAGACAGGAGTATGTGAGTGAGGAAGAAAAGAGTGATAAAATGTGTGTGACAGTGATGAGTGGAGAGAGATGCAGATAAAGGAGTGGAGAGTGATGTAGGATAGAGGGGGTACATGCAGCTATTCCGACATGCCGCTACTTAGACATTGGCGTCTAATTGTCGAAGTGGCGGCATTAACATTGATTTTCAAGCGTCCCACTATTGCAACATTTTTTTTTTCCATTGTCGGAGTAGCGACACTTGACCTTTTCTTTCAAACGTCCTGCCATTCCGACATGAGGTCATTAACAGTGGCGTAGCCAGGGTTTTTCAACGGAGTGGATTTTTGCGAAGTATAGGCCTAGGGTGGGCCTTTATTTTTTATTCCAATATGGGCAGCATAGGCCTACAGTAATCGTCCCAACTTTAAACAACACACAAACAAAATTCAATCAATTTGCAATGACCACGGCTGAAGAGTATAATATGACTATTCATTAGGCCTACATAATTAGCCCATATGAAATTTGTGCGGCCTTTATTGGTGCGGATTATGCATGATGCAGCGTATGCGGGAAATTACTGTATTAATATAAATGCCAGTACAATTATCATTGTACTTAAATCAATGAATGTGATTATGTCCTAGTTACGTGCGCTTTAGTGTCGTACACTGACATTCGTCAATGGGGATAGTCGCCGACCCTCATTAGATGTGGATATTTGGAGGTAAGGATAGGCTTCAAGAAACAGCAGTTGCTGTGAGATATTTGGCTCTTCTCTAGTCTCTCTCAAAATAAAAACACATCCAATTCACGCTTGGACTTTTTCGATTATTCTAAATGTTGGGACTGATGGACACTGAACTCTGGGGGTTATTTGAATGTTCGTTGTGAAGTGGTTTACTGAAAAAGGAGCGTCGGATATCCCGCCTGTCTTTGCACAATTATAGGGCCATGATAATGCATGCGCTAGCCTAGAGTCGAGAGAAAGAAGACTAAATAAATATGCAGACATGTTATGTGCAATTCAACAACTGCACGCATGACGTATACAAGATATATTCCTAGCCTACATTATTGTGTAGTAAATTGAGTTTATCCAACCTGCTGGCAAGCCAAAATGCGTTGATATGGCTTTATCATTGTCCTCTAAAATGCAATAGCCTATAAGCAACTTGAATATATCGCACACCCAGTTTGAACACCCTGATGGACACAGAACTCTGGGGGTTATTTGAACGTTCACTGAAGTGGTTTATGCTACTGGAGCGTAAGAATTCCGCCCGTCTTTGCGCAATTGGCCATTGATTAACGGCCATTAATTAATTAATATAGGTGGCCTGCACGCACAGAGTTTGTTTGATGCATGGAGTTTCCGACCGTTTTCCCCTGAGAGCTTAGAGAATAAAATGAGGAGAGCTACCTGTGTTTTACATAATGTGTAACATTTATTCACATGGCCAGTTCAAAATCACCTAAGGTTTTGACTGAAATGTGTGCCGATATAATTTATTGGGAAAAACATTGTTTGGAGTGGATGGCGGGTGGATTGTTGATGTCTGCAGGTGCAGATGACATGACTACAGCTCATCCATGCATCTAGGATGTTGGAATTTGATAGGATACAGGAACTGCAGAGATAAAAATGAGGATTGGTAATGTCGGAATAGCGGTACTAAAAAAAGTCGGAGTAGGGGCATGTCGTAATAACGGTATGTCGTAATAGAGGGTTGTCGTAATAACGGGATGTCGTAATAAAGAGTGAACCCCGGATAGGGGAGTGGAGAGAGATGAGTGGAGAGAGAGAGATGTAGGATAAAGGTGTGGAGAGAGAGATGCAGGATAAAGGAGTGGAGAGAGATGAGTGGAGAGAGAGATGTAGGATAAAAGAGTGGAGAGAGATGTAGGATAAAGGTGTGGAGAGAGAGATGTAGGCAGGCAGCTGCATCATGACATATTTTTGTTAATGTTAAAGCGACGTATATAAGTATATATATACTCTTTTAATTTGAAATTTGGTCTCTGCATTTATTCCAATCTGTGAAACACACTCAGCACACAGTTAACACACAGTGAGGTGAAGCACACACTAATCACGGCGCAGCGAGCTGCCTGCAACAGCGGCGCTCGGGGAGCAGTGAGGGGTTGGGTGCCTTGCTCAAGGGCACTTCAGCCGTTCCTACTGGTCGGGGTTCAAACCGACAACCCTCTGGTTACAAGTCCGAAGCACTAACCAGTAAGCCACGGCTGCCCCAACATTGCAACAACTGTTCATTAAAGACGTTGTCCTGGTCGCCGAAACTGCCACCCAATACCAGCGCTGGGCCAACGTGTGTTTGCTATCTGATGTCTCCATATGGAAACCATGTACATATGGAAATGATATACTCATGTTAGCATCTTCTGACTACATATGGAAACCATAAACTTATGTTACCATATACTCATGTTAGCATTTTCAGACTGCATACGGAAACCATATACTTATGTTACCATATACTCATGTTAGCATCTACTTATGATAGCATCTTCTGACTGCATACGGAAACCATATACTCATGTTAGCATCTTCTGACTGCATACAGAAACCATATATTCATGTTAGCATCTTCTGACTGCATATGGACACCATATACTCATGTTAGCATTTCTTCGTATGGAAACTAACGAGTCATTAGCATCTTCTGTCTCCGTATGGAAACTAAATGCTCAGGTTAGCATCTCCTTAGTGTGTGTATATAGACTATATACTCAGGTTAGCATCTTCTGTTTGTGCATATGGAAAGGAAATTCTCACATTACCATTGTCTGTGTGTATGGAAACTATATAATTAGTATCTTCTGTCTGCATATAGAAACTACCGCTAACATTAGCATCCTCTGACGGTGCGTATGGAAACTGTGGTATCGAAACTACGTGCTTATGTTAGCATCTTCTGTTTGTGCCTATGGAAACTAGTCACACATGTTACCATGTTCTGACTGTGCGTATGGAAACTACATGCTCACGTTAGCATCTTCTGTCTGTGTACATGCTAACGTTAGCATCTTCTGCCTGTGCGTATGGAAACCACATGCTAGCGTTAGCATCTTGGGTCTGTGCTTATGGAACCTAAGTGCCTATTCCTTGAAAGAATGGAAGAAATGAAGAGCTACATGCGGGCATTTTTCCTGCCTGTGCTATTTATAGCAGAGTGATATCTCACGCAGAATCTGCCTGTGCTATTTATAGCAGAGCGATATCTCATGCAGAATCTGTCATGCTATGTTCCCCTGCAGGCGCACCGCGCGGCCGTTAGGTTAGCACGCCTTATCTCCGCCTGCACCGCGCAGCCGTTAGGTTAACACGCCTTATCTCCACCTGCACCGGCTCAGGCAAAAGACAACAACGTTGGGAGAAGGTGGAAACAGCAACGTTGGGAGAAGGTGGAATGCACACAAACACACACACACGCACAGAGAGAGAAACAAACAGATCTGTTTAATCATGTGGGTTGTCAGCCAGCCTCACGGTCTCCCTCTGACACACACACAAACTCACACAGACACACACACACAAACTCACATAAACACACACACTCTGCTTAGGATCCGTGAGGAGAATGATGAGTCAGGAATAATCTGGAATGTTCAGGAATGCTGAATGTTGGTAAATGCTGTGTGTAGCTTTGGGAATTCTGATTAGAGTATAGAGTTAAGTGTATGTTAAGGATTGGAAAATGCTAAAAACCCATACAGATGAGTGTATGTTAGGGATTTGGGAATGTTAGGGAATGCCGATGTGGGCAGGATTTAGGAATCTTCTCTGCTAAGAGCTGGAAGGAGATTAGAAAAGAGAGGGTAATGCTGTGAAGGGGAATACCGTGTTTTCATTCCCAAATCCCAAACTTATACTCCATATTGGAACGTTCAGCAATTCCCAACATCCAGCCCTCCTCCATAGATCATGTGTGGATTAGGACCAATCCCAGCCCTCCTCCATAGGTCAATCCAATCCCAGCCCTCCATAGGTCATGTGGGGATTATGACCAATCCCTGGGCCCTATATTCAGCAATGTAAGTAATGAACCCATTTTCTACAAGACAAATGTCCTCCTAACATTCTGACACTGAAATGCTATTTTTCAACTAAATTAAATAAAGAGAAAAATCACTTTGTTTTTCATTTGTCATTGTCTCAGCAAAGCTCTTGCGTGCCGCCACCTGTTCTAAAAGGCTCACTAAACCTAGAGACATATTTTTGCTAGAACTAGTAACCTACCTTAAAGGGGTGGTTCAGGATTTTGGACATAAGACCTCATTTCCAAGTAAGCAAGTGTGATATTCATCAGTGGAGACCGTTTTCAACACGTTTCATCCAGTCCTTGTAATTGCAGAGTTTGCAGGTGCTAGGCTAGCGCAAGTCAATGGTATGTGCTAGCCTGCCACTAAAGACAGTCTTACCCACTCCACAGTACACCCGAGGCAAATTCCAGACAATCGATGTAAATGTCTGTGTTGATAGAATAGTTTAAGGAATACAACTACCCTCGCATCGCGTTGCAATAGTTATACTTTGGTCCCTGAGTGAAGTTGGTAGTAGTCATTTTGCATCTCAGCAGCGGACTGATATTACCAAGGCTACTACTAAGTATCCCCATTGAAGTGCGCTTTACCAAAGATTCTATTGTTTACTTTTCGGCGCAGTACTACTAACCGGAGCAAGTATAATTCTGTCGTGGTAAGAAACTAGTCCCTCAAAATGTAATGCGATCGTTGAAATGCAAGGATAGAATAACGTTAGAAATAACAGTATCAATACAGACATTTACATCGATAGTCTGGCGTTATAATTTATTTGCCTCGGGTGTACTGTGGAGTGGGTAAGACTGTTTTTAGTGGCAGGCTAGCACATACCATTGACTTGCGCTAGCCTAGCACCTGCGAACTCTGCAATTAGAAGGACTGGATGAAACGTGTTGAAAACGGTCTCCACTGATAAATATCACACTTGCTTACTTGGAAATGAGGTCTTATGTCCAAAATCCTGAACCACCCCTTTAATGTTGCTGAATGGTTGTCATCTCAGGCTAGTTTGCAACAATATACAAGTCTAACCGCAGTCCTTAGCTGCTACCTAGCTAGCGAACATCACTAGTCGCTCCCATTCACAACCGTTTGCTGTGCTAATGTTAGCTAGCTAGCTTGGTTAGCAGGCAAAGAGTGTTTCATTGGCATCACACACAAGTAATGTCAATAAAACAGTATAGAAAATGATATGGATCTTCTCTTATTGCTTATTCTGAGAGATGTTTATGTTGTGACGTTATGGACATGCCTATTTAGGAGTCCGGAACTAGTACCATTTTCGTTCTATTGGCGAATCCTGATATGCTTAATCTTGTTAAACTAAAGTATCTTTGATCGAACCATCTTGAACATACCAACGGTGCGTTCAAATTTGGCAAACAGTGGTGAACGTTCATGATGAACATGTTTTCTTTGAACAGTTAAATTTGAACGATTTGGTGTTAACATTCCATAGTAACGGTAATGGCTTTGTTGCCTTCGTCGCGGAGAACTACCTCCTCAGACTGGTGATTGTTGGCTGAAAACTCAAGGCTGACGGAAAACTGTTTGCAAATGTTTGTGAATAAGAACGCATCTCAACACTCAGCCCTCCTGAACATTCCTCAGGAGCTGCCTCCCAACAGGCACATACAGAAACACACAAAATCACACACACACACTCAAACTCACATAGACACACACACACAAAATCACACAGACACACACACACAAACTCACACAGACACACACACACACAAACTCACACAGACACACACACACACACACACAAACTGAAATAGACACACACACACAAACTCACACAGACACACACACACAAACTCACACAGACACACACACACACAAACTCAAACTCACACAGACACACACACACAAACTCACACAGACACACACACACAAACTCACAGACACACAAACTCACACAGACACACAAACTCGCATAGACACACACATACATACTCAAACACACACAAACTCACACAGACACACACACACACAAACTCACACAGACACACACACACAAACTCACACAGACACACACACACAAACTCACAGACACACAAACTCACACAGACACACAAACTCGCATAGACACACACATACATACTCAAACACACACAAACTCACACAGACACACACACAAACTCACATAGACACACACACATACTCAAACACACAAACTTACATAGACACACACACACACAAACTCACATAGACACACACACAAACTCATACAGACAACACACACAAACTCACATAGACAGACACACACACAAACTCACATAGACACACACACAAACTCATACAGACAACACACACACACACACAAACTCACATAGACAGACACAAACATCAGTGTTTCCCTACAATGTATTCATCAGTGGCGCAGCGCCGCTCCTGGAAATCAAGCGCCACTGCAAAGAAAATGTGCCTAATTAAAAAATAAAAAATTAAAATAGACGCAAGTGAACCTCAGGAACAGCTGCCGTTCGTTCAGGTTTCATGTCGACAAATAATAGTAGGCTAACGTTGAAGGCGCAGTCAGGATTCCACAGGAGATCACGCTTGTTTGTGTTTATGTTTTAAGTTTATTAGCAGACGCAATTTTGTGCAAGAAAACGTAGCCTACATTATTTTAACCAAGGAACCAAATTAAACACGCCAGCGAGATAGCTGCCCCTACCTTCAGTAGCGTATTCCCAGATAAATTCCACGCATTGTTTCGTTTTTGTTTGTGATACAGGCAATGCTTTCAAGCAGTGTTGCTAATACCTAGGCTGTGAAACTAAGGTCTAGCTAGCCTACTGGTGGGTTTAATTGAATTTGAGTAATAGGATACGCAACCATTTACATCTGAGATGTCTGTAATTCCTGTAGAGCTCACCAAAATTATAGATATGATACAAGACACTTATCTGCTATAATCCAAGATAGATTTTCTTCGAGTTTTTGAGCATTTATTTTACCAAATAACATGGAAACATAATTCATTTCATCCGCATATTCTTATGCACCATGCACAACAACGCTACTAAGTTAGCTTAAAACCGTGAGAATCAAACAAGCCGTCACGGCATTAAAGTGACAGGCACTCAATTCGACTTGCACAGCACCAATAATGACATGAAAGAGAAGTCTATATAGTTTATACAGTGCTGTGCAAAAGTTAAGACACCCATGCTGAAATTGACTAAAGGGAGGAATAAAAAACATACTTTGCCTTTTGTCTAATTAAAAAAAAATAGGACATAAATTATTTTTTAATGTATCATGTATCGTAAATAAACAAATGTTATTATATAAATAAATGTCTTAACTTATGCACAACACTGTATATTCTAAATAGTAATAGTGTGTACAGTGTAGGGGTGAACGATTTTGGAAAAAAATCTAATTGCGATTTTTCTCACCAATATTGCGATGCGATATGCGATTATTTTTAAGCTCTTTATCTTCTGTCTTATTCAACAAAGACAAGCAATATATTATTCTATTGTATGACCAACACAAAATTAGATAAGTTAAACATAAACTGTTCTTTCCTGGAGCCCAGGCCTATGTTATGATGGCATTAGGTCATTGAATAAGATTGATGAATGAAATATTTTTTATTTAACTATTTTAATCACATTAGTAGACCTATATTTGTTGAACTTCCAGCCTTTTAAACATTTAATGATTCTGATTCGTTTCTATTTCATGTAGATATGACCTTCTTTCATTAGTTAACAAATACATGCAGTGGCAAATAAATGCTGCCGAATGACCGTTCGGCTCGGTGTTAAATAAAGGTTAGCATCATCAACACCGCAGCGCAATATGCATGCATGCAAATTAACTAGTTTGTTCATATCACAACAAAGCCAATCGCGGAGACAAAACTCTTCAAACAGGCAAAGTTATCAGCAGTTAGCAGCGTAGCCTAGAGCCTTAGCTGGTAAGCTAATGTTAGAACAGCTGGGTTTTTGATGGTTAGCCGTGTCAACTACTTGCGGATAACATTGTGCATCAATTCATTACCTGTGAGATTAAATGTTTGCGCCGCCAACCCCCTTGGATATCGCAAATGCCCCCACTGTCACTGTACTCCAGTAAACAAAGTCCCCAGTGCACAGGTGAATGGCTGCTGTGCAGCCTAAACAGTCGTGGAGTTTTAATCGTCAGCTGGACAAGTGAACGAAGTTACCAGCCAGGGGGTCGTTTCTAGAAAAGTTAGCAACGACGTTGCTCAACCACCATGGTACGACGCAACTTGCGACCAAACAACGACACTGTTACACCTGTTTCCAGAAAGCATCGTACCTGTGTGGCAATTCGCTACCTCCGACATTCGAACACCATAGTTCCAACAACGTTGTTGATGATGCAGCGATACATATCATTGGTGGAAACAGTGGCAACGTGTAATACCCCACCCCCTAGAAATGTTCTGTCACGGCCTATGTCGACATGTTTCTAATCTAAACCGAGTGATTAATGCTGGTATTGTCATTGCCATCAGCCAAAACCTAAACATATTGCAAGCATATAAAACAGTTAACTTAAGCAGACCAATATGAGTCATTATTTGTGTTAAATATCTCTGTTGGAAAAAATATATAGCCTGGACAAATATCTGGGTATCCCTTAGGTTATCAATTGTCTCGTGGCTTAACGGCAGCGCGTTGGTCCACTGCGCGCTCGGCCGGAGTTCGCATCCTATCTCTTATTTTCATCTCTGAGTAAGAGTAGGCCTACGAGACACAATAGGTTTTGAGGTCGAGAGACCATAGGTACAATACATCAGTCAAAAACAATTTAATCTAAGTGTCACACTAGTTCACCTGCAGGTAGAGAGAAGCAAGAGGACAATCTCACATCATTAGAAAATCGAACCTACAACGTTGGGATAATACGTCATCTGCTTTAGCCACTACACCATTTATCACTGCTGTTGTAAGGGTCTGGGAAGATTATAATACTAAAAGCAAGGCAATACTTGAATTAACATAAATAGCAAGAATGAGCCAAGTAGGGGAGTCAGTGTCTTAATCAAAATTAAGCTACAGGATAGATCAATCATTGAGTCACGAGATAAACATCCACTTCGCAATTTTTGGTTAGGCGGTTGTGATTTTTGGTTAGGCGCTCCGGACACCAACAGGAACTACCAAGGAACGACACAAGTGCGACTGCCTAGGGGCAGTAGTTCAAACCATAGACATAATATACTATAGACGCTGCATCGACCGCTACTCCCTACTAGCGCTGACGAGACGTGGAGCCGCCATCTTGGACCGGTCATCCACTCCACTCAGTGTAATCTGTTTGGCCGGTGAGATGAGCTGTCAGCGCACTTAATTAATCATATCTCACTGAATACCGAACAGATTTTCACGCGTTTTTTTTTGCTGCAAAGGTCATACATGTAGCTATGATACAGGCCACATTGTTCGAAAATACAACCAATAGTACGGTAATGTTAAATCTTACTTGTGAAAAGTAAATCCCCCGAGTATGGTCCGCCGATTTGAGCAGGAACATGCTGCACAGTGCTGTCATCTTGTGTTTTCTGCTGCAACGCAACGAGGAGTATGACAGGTCCAAGATGGCGGCCGCATTTCTTGTTTCCAGCAGCCAATGCGGCGTCTATGTATATTATGTCTATGGTTCAAACGACCAAACTTTGCGTCCTTGTTTGCGATTGAGAGTTCGAACTACCCTTTCTAGAAACACCAAATCCAAGAACGATGGAGCGAACTACCAAGGTTGCGATGCAAGTTAGCAAACGATGCTTTCTAGAAACGACCCCCAGAGTAGCAGCACAGGGGAATTATGAACTAGAACCAGGGACATGGCAGGTTCGGGCAAAAGGTAATGAAGAGGTTTATTTTTAACCAAAGTAGCTCTACTGATTAGACCTTTCTTGACACTGTTAGCTGGTCCTCTTGTTTACGTTTTTTGCTTCTTCAATGGTCGGTGAGAAGAGTCGGTGGCGCGTCGGCAAGCGCAAGTATAAATGCGTTTTGGTGATGTCACATATTACAAATCGCAGCCTTTGCGGTTTGAAAATCGTGTTTCATCATATCGCAATATTATCGCAAATGCAATAAATCGTTCAGCCCTAGTACAGTGGCCTACAGTGTACCGTTGTACAGTGGCTAATTACTAAAAATGTAAATGAAAAGGTGAAAGAAAAACATGAATAATCCTGTTCAAGTACTGCAATAATCATGCTTTTTAAATGCTTGTGTTGATGGTTATGTCATAATTTGTAACTCAATATGTCCATTTCTTTTACAAAATCCACCAGAAGTCACCATTTCAAATTTTTCTCTTTTTTGGGGGGGGGGGGGGGGGGGGTTCCTACGATCAACAGCAACGCTGCTGGAAAATTTTCTAGGGGAAACACTGAACACACTCACTCTCTCACACACACACTCACTCACACACTCTCTCTCACACACACTCACTCACACACTCTCTCTCACACACACACTCACTCACACACACTCTCTCTCACACACACTCTCACTCACACACACTCACTCACACACACTCACTCACACACACACTCACTCTCTCACACACTCACTCACACACTCTCTCTCACACACACACTCACTCTCTCACACACTCTCTCTCACACACACTCTCACTCACACACACTCACTCACACACACACTCACACACTCTCTCTCACACACACACACACACACTCAATCACACACTCTCTCTCACACACACTCACTCACACACTCTCTCTCACACACACTCACTCACACACACTCTCTCTCACACACACTCTCTCACACACACACACTCTCTCACTCTCTCACTTACTGCTGAGAAACGTTGCAGCAGGATTTCATGCATTAAAATGGGATTAAGCAGAAGCCGCATGTAAGGTGAGACCTCAGAACCACCCCTGTGACAGACACACACACACACACATTCCACCTAAACACCACACACCATACTAACATAACATAAATACCTGGCACACAGACACACTATATAATATAACCCAACCACAACACACACACTCTCTGTGCTAATATAACACAACCAACACACACACTATAACATACCACAACACAACACACAGACCCACACACACACACACACTATAACATACCACAACACAACACACAGACCCACACACACACCATACTAACATAACCCAAACACCTGGGACACACACACTCTATAACATAACCCACCACACACACACACACTCTGTGCTAATATAACACAACCAACACACACACACACACACTCTATAACATACCACAACACAACACACAGACCCACACTCACACCATACTAATATAACCCACCACACACACACACACACACACTCTATAACATAACCCAACCACAACACACACACACACACTCTGTGTTACCATAACCCAACCACAACACACACACACTGTTGAAGATGTGGTTGAGAAGTCGTTAGCAGGTGTTAACACTCAGGAGAAGTGGGAGATGAGATGACCCCAATTAAGTCCTGTAAGGCATTCATTCAACATTTATTTACCCCAATTAAGGCCCGTAAGGCATTCATTCCACATTTATTTACCCCAATTAGGGCCCCTTAAGGCATTCATTCATACCCCAATTATTGGGGCAGCCGTGGCCTACAGGTTAGTGCTCCGGACTTGTAACCGGAGGGTTGCCAGTTCGAAGCCCGACCAGTAGGTAGGGTTACCACACGTTCTGGAGCTGGGCTAGCATACAGTAGCCTGTGGTACTGGTAGGGTTACCACACGTTCTGGTTTTTCCGGGATTGTTCTCTTTTTTTAATGTCTGTCCCAGAAAATTGATTATCTTTCCCGGGACACCAAATGTCCTGTTTTTTGGTGCAAAGGCACTTCTATTTTTTTAAGTATTCCCTAGTTTCACTTTCAATAAAACCTACGTTCCGCTCATGCAATCCTACTATTTTTCTTAAGTTATCTTGATTGTATCCTGCTGTCGGAGGCAGGCATGCGCTTATTTGATTGGTTGTAATGCAGACCTGCGAAACGAAAGTTTACCTTAACCATCAGCATCAGCGCGCAGCAAGCATGTCCAAGAGAGTGAGTGTGTGCGGGTAGGCAACAGATTGGAGAGGGTAGCCTAGTAAAAAAAAAGAAATTTCGGTTCGGATTTGGTTTGATAAAATGGGGCGCGAGACGGAGGAGAATATAGGCCTACAATCAAAGTCAGGGCCAACGGCGAAGAAAAAGAGATACACAGTAGGCTATACAGCGCCGACAGGGTGAAAATGGGTAACTTTTTGGGTAGGGTAACAACTTAATATTATGCATAGTATTGTTAACGTTTTATGGATTAGCCTTATATCTTAAAAGAACCGTTTAGACTCAGCAACCTAAAAGTGACAATGAATGCACCATTTATAGTTAAACAGTATAACATTTGCAGCATTTGTTAATAAATTATTATTTAAAACCAGTAGTAGGCCTAGTATAATTAAAGGCATTTAACATTAATCAAAATCATAACTTTTTTTTTTGAATGTCCTGGATTTTCACAAATCAAATGTGGCAACCCTACCAGTAGGCACAGCTGAAGTCCCCTTGAGCAAGGCACCTGACCCCTCACTGCTCCCCGAGTGCCGCTGTTGATGCAGGCAGCTTACTGCGCCGGGATTAGTGTGTGCTTCACCTCACTGTGTGTTCACTGTGTGCTGAGTGGATTAGCTAAGGGCGGTGAGCCAAACGCTTCCCAAATAGCATTTTTTAACCAGTAATATTTTTCAAAACCGCACCAAACCTCGTCAGTAGCTTGCTCAAGGTCCCTACACTTAAGGCGAGACACTACAGGTGAATAGGGTAAAATTTTTAACAAGCAGATATCACTATGAAACTTACCCAGTTGATTACTTACATATATGAGAAAAAAATGTATTACAAGTTTTCTGTAATTTAATGTTTACATATGCAAATTAGGCATTATCTCATTAAATATGCGCTAATTTGCATACATTTTAAAACAAGAAACCTGAGCATTGGATACAGCCAGGTTAAAAATGATGTTTTCATTGTGTTAAGATAATAGATGTTGAAAAATTTACAGAGGGATTAATGAATATCTACTTTAGTTATCCTGTAAATCAGAATATAATGTCAATAGCCCTAAAAAATCGATTTTTGCCATGTTTTTAGGCATAAAATGTCATGTAAGTCAGGCTAGGAATAATATATCAACAAACCCCTCTGTAAATATCTTCGAAATATAGTTAGGCATAAGTCTAGAAAGTTTGGTGTATGTAAGTGCTTCTGAAGTGGAGTTTCCTTGCTCAGAGTGGGAGCGGAAACTCGTTTTGAGAAAACAGCCTTAGAAAGACAGCCAATGAGATTCCGTTCTCAGCCTAGACTCGTCTTTGAACTTTCGCGATTGGTTGCTGATACAAAGGAAGTGTCCATATATGGATCACATAGCGTGATACAGGAAAAACAGAGCTTTCCAACGGTACTACACACGATATGTTTTGGGTCACAGTCGCGGGAGTGCATGCAAGGTTAGAATGCTAACTTTTGCTGAATTTAGGATAAATATACAGGCGCGAGTAGACACAATATAATGAAATAAACAACTAAATGTGTAAATCTGACTTTTTTGTTGTAGTAGTGTGATAGAATACATGCTAAGGTAACAGACTAGCTCAAAATCTCGAAATTGACCAGTGCATGAAAAAACGATGTTTTCACCTGCCGTGTCTCGCCTTAAAACGAAGCACCAACAACGTATTTAGCGAATCTGGAGTTTATTACAGAAGACTGTTAAGAACACTTACCAACTGTCCCCCTATCAGCTCCTCCAACCCCAGCACGAATAACAGATTAACCAAACGTGACAGTACAACCAACCCTTGCAATACTGGGTTGGAGGAGGGGGGGGTCAATTTTCGCTTGAGCTACAATTTAAAGGTGACACAACACACACATACACAAACACACACACATATCCCAAATACAACACACACATACACACACATATCCCAAATACAACACACACATACACAAACACACACACATATCCCAAATACAACACACACATACACACACACACATATCCCAAACACAACACACACACACACACACATATCCCAAATACAACATACACACACACACACATATCCCAAACACAACACACACATACACACACACACACACACACACACACACATATCCCAAACACAACACACACATACACACACACACACATACCCCAAATACAACACACACATACACACACACACACACACATCCCAAATACAACACACACATACACACACACACACACATCCCAAATACAACACATACATATACACACACACACATATCCCAAATACAACACACACACACACACATCCCAAACACAACACACACATACACACACACACACACATATCCCAAATACAACACACACATACACACACACACACACATATCCCAAATACAACACACACATACACACACACACACATATCCCAAATACAACACACACATACACACACACATATCCCAAATACAACACACACATACACACACACACACACACACATATCCCAAATACAACACACACATACACACACACACACACACACACACATATCCCAAACACAACACACACATACACACACACACACACATCACAAATACAACACACACATACACACACACACACACACACACATATCCCAAACACAACACACACATACACACACACACACACATCACAAATACAACACACACATACACACACACACACACATATCCCAAATACAACACACACAAACACACACACATATCCCAAACACAACATACACAAACACACACACATATCCCAAACACAACACACACACACATATCCCAAATACAACACACACATATCCCAAACACAACACACACACATCCCAAATACAACACACACACACACACATATCCCAAATGCAACACACACACACACACACATATCCCAAACACAACACACACATACACACACACACACACGTATCCCAAATACAACACACACACACACACATATCCCAAACACAACACACACATACACACACACACACACATATCCCAAATACAACACACACACACACACACACACATATCCCAAACACAACACACACATATCCCAAATGCAACACACACACACACACACACATATCCCAAACACAACACACACATACACACACACACATATCCCAAATACAACACACATACTCAAACACACACACACATATCCCAAATACAACACACACGCACACACACATATCCCAAATACAACACACACATACACACACACACATATCCCAAATACAACACACACACACACATATCCCAAACAAAACACACACATACACACACACACACACATATCCCAAATACAACACACACACATATCCCAAACACAACACACACATACACACACACACATATCCCAAATACAACACACACACACACATATCCCAAATACAGCACACACACACATACACACACACATATCCCAAATACAACACACACACACACATATCCCAAATACAACACACACACACAAACACATATCCCAAACACAACACACACACACACATATCCCAAATACAACACACACACACAAACACACACACATATCCCAAACACAACACACACATACACACACACACATATCCCAAATACAACACACACACACATATCCCAAACACAACACACACACACACACATATCCCAAACACAACACACACATACACACACACATCCCAAACACAACACACACACACACATATCCCAAACACAACACACACACACACACACACACACACACACATCCCAAACACAACACACACACACACATATCCCAAACACAACACACACACACACATCCCAAATACAACACACACACACACATCCCAAATACAACACACACACACACACACATATCCCAAACACAACACACACACACACATATCCCAAACACAACACACACACACACATATCCCAAACACAACACACACACACACACACACATCCCAAATACAACACACACACACACACACACACATATCCCAAATACAACACACACACACATATCCCAAACACAACACACACACACACATATCCCAAACACAACAAACACAACACACACACACACATATCCCAAACACAACACACACACACACATCCCAAATACAACACACACATCCCAAACACAACACACACACACACATATCCCAAACACAACACACACACACACAGTCCACACAGGCAAACTGACTTGTGTCTCCAGTGATGTAATAGATGATGCAGATGTGTGATTGGACCACAGAGATCCCCTTTATTGTGTGTGCGTGTGTGTGTGTGTGTGAGTGTGTGTGTGTGCGTGGGTGAGAGTGTGTGTGTGTGTGTGTGCGTGCGTGTGTGTGTGTATGTGTGCGTGTGTGTACGTGTGAGTATGTGTGTACGTGTGTGTGTGTGTGAGTGCATGTGTGTGTGCGTTTGTGTGTGTAATAGACCCTAGTGATGCACCTATTAGCGGTGTTAGGTTAATGATAGAGCTATTTACCTTAATGGTGTTTTTATGACTCCTGCTTAGTGTGCACCAGTTCATTAACACACACACACGCACATCATTCTTTTGATTCCAATGTGCTTCACACACACACACACACACTCTCTCTCTCTCTCTGTGTCTGACAACCTTTGCTGTAAAGTTCAAGCGGAAAATTTTCCATTGAGAAATGAAGAGAAAGAACACACACACACACACACATGAGAAATGAAGACAAACACACACACCGACTACAGATGAAAGAGAGAACATAGATGAACAGAGGAAGAGAGAGAGGGATGGGCCAAGAGAGAAAGAGAGGGATGAACATAGATGGATAAATAGATTGAGTGAGAGAGAAAGAGAGGTGAACAGATAAAAAGTTGAAGAGAGAGGGAGATAGAAAGAGAGAGATGAACTTAGAGAGAAAGAGGGGTGAAGAGAGATATGAACAAAGATAGAGAGAAAGGGATGAACAAAGACAGAGAAAGAGAGGTTAAGAGATAGATGAACAGAGAGAGAGAAATGAACAGAGAGAGAGATGGACAGAGAGAAATTGTGAGAGTTGGGACTCATCCAAACTATTCCGATCTCAGTCCACACGTATGTTATATATACGATCTCAGTCCACACGTATAGATATACGATCTCAGTCCACACGTATATTATATATACGATCTCAGTCCACACGTATATATATACGATCTCAGTCCACACGTATAGATATACGATCTCAGTCCACACGTATAGATATATACGATCTCAGTCCACACGTATGTTATATATACCATCTCAGTCCACACGTATAGATATACGATCTCAGTCCACACGTATATATATACGATCTCAGTCCACACGTATAGATATACGATCTCAGTCCACACGTATGTTATATATACGATCTCAGTCCACACATATATATATACCATCTCAGTCCACACGTATAGATATACGATCTCAGTCCACACGTATGTTATATATACCATCTCAGTCCACATGTATAGATATACCATCTCAGTCCACACGTATAGATATGCGATCTCAGTCCACACGTATAGATATACAATCTCAGTCCACACGTATAGATATACGATCTCAGTATACGTATGTTTGATATTTTTAGCATTTTAACCCTAAAAGTACCACCTAAGTCTGGGACAGCTTAAAAGAAGTCGAGAGGACTCCTAAGTCACTAAGATTGTTGAGCTAAAATCTCCCATTAAAACTACAACCTCATTTACACACACACACACACACACACACACACACACACACACCTTACAGACACACAAGCAGAGGGACTTTAGAGTAGAAATAAAAACACACATACTCCTAAACACTACGCACACACACACACACACACACACATATCCCAAATACAACATACACAAACACACACACACATATCCCAAATACAACACACACACACACATATCCCAAACACAACACACACATACACATACATATCCCAAATACAACACACACACACATACACACACACATATCCCAAATACAACACACACACACACACACACACACATATCCCAAACACAACACACACACACACACACACATATCCCAAATACAACACACACACACATACACACACACATATCCCAAATACAACACACAAACACACACACATATCCCAAACACAACACATACACATACACACAAACACATATCCCAAACACAACACACACACACACACAAACACACACACATATCCCAAACACAACACACACACACACATATCCCAAACACAACACACACACACACACATATCCCAAACACAACACACACACACACACACACACACATATCCCAAACACAACACACACACACACACACACACACATATCCCAAACACAACACACACACAAACACAACACACACATATCCCAAACACAACACACACACACACACACACATCCCAAACACAACACACACACACACACACACACACACACACAGTCCACACAGGCAAACTGACTTGTGTCTCCAGTGATGTAATAGATGATGCAGATGTGTGATTGGACCACAGAGATCCCCTTTATTGTGTGTGCGTGTGTGTGTGTATGTGTGCGTGTGTGTGTACGTGTGCGTGAGTGTGTGTGTATGTGTGCGTGTGTGTGAGTGTGTGTGTGTGAGTGCATGTGTGTGTGTGTGTGTAATAAACCCTAGTGATGCACCTATTATTATTATGACCGCCGCGCAGCGATCATATAGGTTTAGTCAGATTTTTTTTTTTTTTTCGCATTTCCAAATTTCCGTCAAGGATTCCCGGGACACTGTAAGACCGGGGTACACGAAACTTGGTGGGCATGTAACCCCACATGGATAGCATGGAACCTCCTGTTTTCGTTTTGATCTGTAGCCCCCCCGCTGGACTGGACCCCCCGAAAGGAGGGTAGGGCAGACACAGTTTTCTGTGAATATCTCGAGAACCGTAGGGTTTAGGAGGACCTTTTTTTTTATATATGTTGATCTCAAAGGGCCATGTCAACCCATTCCATAACCACTCATTTCATGTATAGCGCCACCTAGTTAAACACAAAACAGTAAAAATGAGTTGTTGTAATCGCAGGTATCTGTGACCTAACATAGTCAAAACTGCACGAAATTTGAAGTGTAGGATCATTATGACACCCTCTGAATGCACACCAAGTTTGAAGTGGAATTCCGTTCATGGGGGCCACACAATAAATTAATTTATGTTACTATACACCAACTGGCCTGTAGGTGGCCGGAGACAGTTTTCTGTGAATATCTCGAGAACCGTAGGGCCTAGGAGGTCCACCTTTTTTTTGTTTGTTGTTCCTAAGGGGGCATGTCAACCTATCCCATTACCACTTATTTCATGTATAGCGCCACCTAGTTAAAAATTAAAAAGCAAAACATTAGGTGTTTTCATCACAATATCTCTGGCTGACATGGTCAAAACTGCACGAAATTGAAAGTGTAGGATCATTATGACACCCTCCGAATGCATGCCAAGTTTCATGGACTTTCGTTCATGGGGGGCCTTACAATAAAATAATTTATGTGTACATTTAGTGACCGTACACCAACAAGGATTCCCGGGACACTGAAAGACCGGGGTACACGAAACTTGGTGGGCATGTAACCCCACATGGATAGCATGGAACCATCGCTTTTCGTTTTGATCTGTAGCCCCCCCGCTGAACTGGACCCCCCGAAAGGAGGGTAGGGCAGACACAGTTTTCTGTGAATATCTTGAGAACCGTAGGGCCTAGGATGACCAATTTTTTGCGTATGTTTGCCTCCAGGGGTCATGTAAACCCATTCCATATGCACACATGTGCATAAACAGATACACACGCACACACAAACATTCACAGTAATCCTACGTATGACACATACTCACACAGTAGACATATATACGCATGCATGCACATGCACATGCACGCACACACACCCACACACACATAAACATGTACATGCACACAATTCAAGAATTTCTCAGAATTATGAACAGGCAAGATGGGGGTGGGGTTGTATAAAATGTATATTACATGTGAAATCTATGAACTAATCATGTTTTGGTACTTGTTGTCTAGCAGATACCAGTGAGAATTGAGTGTGCATAATGCAATTCAGTGAGACAGTTAGAATCATATATGCCTTTCAGCGTGATTTATTTTTGTGGAAAACATGTGCTGGACTGGGCGGCGGTCATATTTTGTACCGCTCTGCGGTACATCTAGTTATTATTATTATACACCTTATTATTACTTATCATTAAAACTACAACCTCATTTACACACACACACACACCTCACACACACACACACCTTACAGACACACAAGCAGAGGGACTAGAGTAGAAATAAAGAGAGAGAGATGAAGAGAGACAGAGGGGGAAGAGAAGATAGGAGATGGAGGGAGAGATGGAGGGATGAAGAAAGAGAGAGATGGAGGGATGACAGGAGATGGAGGGAGAGAGATGATAGCAGATGGAGAGAGAGATGGAGAGATGAAGAATGAGAGAGATGGAGAGAGACAGAGGGGGAAGAGAAGATAGGAGATGGAGGGAGAGATGGAGAGATGAAGAAAGAGAGAGATGGAGAGATGAAGAAAGAGAGAGATGGAGGGATGACAGAGGGGGAAGAGAAGATAGGAGATCCAGTTATGATTTTGATTAATGTCAAATGCCTTTAATTATACTAGGCCTACTACTGGTTTTAAATAATAATTTATTAACAAATGCCAGCAACCCTCCGGTTACAAGTCCGAAGCGCTAACCAGTAGGCCATGCCTGCCCCAAAAACTTCTTCATGAATGTGGATTTGCTATACATACATTGACATGTGTATACCACTTTGCGTGTGTCTTTTCAGGGAGTTGGTAAATGCCTGGTGTGTGTGTGTGTGTGTGTTTTCAGGAAGATGGTAAATGTTTGGTGTGTTTGCGTGTGTGTTTTCAGGAAGATGGTAAATGCTTGGTGTGTGTGCGTGTGTGTTTTCAGGGAGATGGTAAATGCCTGGTGTGTGTGCGTGTGTGTTTTCAGGGAGATGTGTGTGTGTGTTTTCAGGGAGATGGTAAATGCCTGGTGTGTGTGTGTGTGTGTTTTCAGGGAGATGGTAAATGCCTGGTTCGCTGAGCGCTGTCATCCTATCCAGACGTCGTCTAGGGAGGGGTCGCGACCCCTGACGGAACTCTGCCCACTCCTGCCTGACCTTTCACCCTCCCCAAGCCCCGCCCCCTCCACACCCACACGCAAGATCTCCGCCTCCGAGTTTGACCGGCCGCTTCAGTAGGCCATGGAGGATAGGAGATGGAGGGAGAGAGAGATGGAGGATAGGAGATGGAGGGAGAGAGAGAGGGATGTAGAAAGGAGGGAGAGGGAGAGAGGGATGTAGAAAGGAGGGAGAGAGAGAGGGATGTAGAAAGGAGGGAGAGAGAGAGGGATGTAGAAAGGAGGGAGAGGGAGAGAGAGAGGGATGTAGAAAGGAGGGAGAGAGAGAGGGATGTAGAAAGGAGAGATAGAGAGTGATGTAGAAAGGAGGGAGAGGGAGAGAGAGAGGGATGTAGAACGGAGGGAGTGAGAGAGGGATGTAGAAAGGAGGGAGAGAGAGAGGGATGTAGAGAGGAGGGAGAGAGAGAGGGATGTAGAAAGGAGAGAGAGAGGGATGTAGAAAGGAGGGAGAGAGAGAGGGATGTAGAAAGGAGAGATAGAAAATGATGTAAAAAGGAGGGAGAGGGAGAGAGAGAGGGATGTAGAAAGGAGGGAGAGAGAGAGGGATGTAGAGAGGAGGGAGAGAGAGAGGGATGTAGAAAGGAGAGATAGAGAGCGATGTAGAAAGGAGGGAGAGGGAGAGAGAGAGGGATGTAGAAAGGAGGGAGAGAGAGAGGGATGTAGAGAGGAGGGAGAGAGAGAGAGAGAGGGATGTAGAGAGGAGGGAGAGAGAGAGGGATGTAGAAAGGAGGGAGAGAGAGAGGGATGTAGAAAGGAGGGAGAGAGAGGGCAGAACAGCAGGGTTATATTTGTGAACAGCAACTCTCTTGATCTGATGCCAATACTGAGTATGTCACACACAGCACAAGTGAACACACACACACATACACACACACACATACACACACACAGAAACACACACACACACACCCACACACACAGATACACACACACACACACACACATACACGCACATACACACACACACACATACATACACACACACCCAAACACAGAAACACACACACACACACACACACAAACACAGAAACACACACACACACACACACACACACACAGAAACACAGAAACACACACAGAAACAGTGTTCGAATTACCCCGTCGTTTCCGGGGGGGCCCACTGGGGGGGGGGGGGGGGGGGGGTTCAACATCCAATAGATTATAATATAATAAGCAGGGTAGCCAGTTTATTAAAATGAAATCTATGACATTATGAAATTCAGCCTAATAACCAGTGGTGGAATGTAACGAAGTACAAATACTTCGTTAAGTAATTCCACGTAATTCCACGTATTTGTAGCCTACTTTACTTAAGTAGAATTTATAGTGCATACTTTTGACTTTTACTTCGTTACATTTTACAGCATTTGTTTTACCAGGGGGCGGGGTTGCTATTCTGGAGCGCTACGTGCCCAGCTTTTAAATCTTTGAGACAAGCTTCTAGTCCAGACCAGGCAAAGCGTGAGCTTGTAGCCATCTGCATTCGGTAGGCTATATTCACCAGACCCATGGCTACACTGGACATGCAACTGTGTTCTGTGCCCTGAGCATATGCTTGCCTTTCTCTGTCTGTTATCTTCAGCACTAGGGCCTCCTCTCCGATGAGATTGCTATCCGCGGATCAGCGAAGTTACACGCTATGCCCATGCTTCTGCCACACATCTGATCATTTGCGGCACAAATGAATGGTAGACTATTATAGAACCGCTGGCTGAAAAAAACGTAGCATCAGTCCAGATTAGGAAATATTTCTTAATTGTGTGTGATCAAATGTGAGCGCTCATTCAATGTCTATGTGCGTCTACGCAAGTGAAACTGAACCTAATCATAAAGACACCTTTCTCAGCAACTTTTCTGTTCAATCAGGCATTACGATCCACCCGACGTTTCCCTGGTCTACCCCGTTAAACTCAGGCTCTCGTGTTTTGCTGAATGATATACTCAGCAGATCACCCTAGTAGATAACCAGAATTACAGTCTCTAGAATTGTAGGTCAGAATGTAAACTGGGCCACAGATGGTAAGCACAATTGCATTAGCTCATACTAATTTTTCTTTTAGAATATAGATATTAAGAGAATAAATCATTATGCAAATACTTTTACTTTTAATACTTAAAGTAGGCTACATTTAAAAGCAGGTACTTTTTACTTTTTTACTTGTACTGAGATTCAGTACTTCCTCCACCACTGCTAATAACAAAGGCTATCGTCAAAAATGAATCTGAGCAGAGCTAATTGTCAAATATTTTACGTGCACAACTGAACATCGCACAACTGAAAAAACTGCAAGTTAACACAAAACAGCTGTCTTTATCACATCTCGGCTAAGCCTACTGGAGATAGTCCCAAAGTGGCCTATTGGTCTCTTTCTAGGCATTTTTTCCCATTTTCCACACAGTTGATGGACGATGCCCAGCCTTGAGCCATGATTTCACGAATGGCTTAGGGTTGAACTGGACCAGGAGAGGCGCATTGATGCTCAGAAAAAGAAGCGCATTTAAGCTGCGCTCCCTTAAATGATTTCTGGCTTTGTCATCAATGTCATTAAGCGTAGAGAATCCTCTCTCGCATTCTGCCGAAGTAGGTAAAAACGTGTTGTAACAATGTTCTAATATCTAATTCTAATTAAATTATACATTCCTTTTAACTTTTTCCACTGCTGCTAATTGCTCAATCGCTAACAATGCTCTAGTAGATTCAGAGGACGGTGAGATCGGACAGGACAGGACAGGGGGATATATGCGCAGCAGTGCCCCTGCAGTCTGGGGGGGGGGGCATACACATTGCAACCAACGGGGAAAATGTAGGTTATCATAGTTACGGGTTGGCAACTTGACAATGAATGAGCGGGCCCCCTCTGACAGTGATTTGGAGCAGAACTAGTAGTGCCCTGGCCAGAACTAAGGGGGCTGGGCACTACCGGGCCCTATGGTAATTCGAACACTGCACAGAAACACACACACACACACACATACACACACACACACACAAACACAGAAACACACACACACAGAAACACACACACACACATACACACACACACACACACATACAGAAACACACACATACACACACACACAAACACAGAAACACACACACACACACACAAACACAGAAACACACACACACAAACACACATACACACACACACACATACACACACACACAAACACAGAAACACACACACACACACACATACACACACATACACACACACACACACAAACACAGAAACACACACACACA
>NW_027468640.1:628696-653696 GCF_046254945.1 Alosa pseudoharengus | reverse complement strand
TCTCTCCTGCTCAAACAAAAGTTGCGCGTGCATTAAGTTGATGATAACATGTTTACAAACTCTACTTTATATAAAATATTGTAAATAGCCTACTGTCATGCAGTTAATAGGATACTGTGCAGAGTTGGAAAGTTAGGTCAACTTAGAAACTGTTTCTGTTGCCTGATGGTAAGGTACAGCCGTAGCTTACACCTGCAGGAGCGCTTGCTTGGGCGCCTGTGTTGCGCAATGCACTTTGATCCTCTCATCTATACGACGCAGTTCCCATTTCTCCAAACCATACATAATTACAAGGACAAATATTGCTACACGAGGGAAATCAGTGTGGTGTCCGATGTGAAAAAATAGGTATAAATTAGGGCTGTCAAAATAACTGATTCATTTCGATTAATTAATTTGAGAAAAAATAACTGAATAACTTTTGAAATGAAGATGTCAAAATTGATCGTTTCGAAAAAAAACCTCTGGCGCCTAAAGGGTTAATGAGACGTGATGTTAAACTGCATGCCAATGCCATTTAACCCAAATGCCCCAGCAGCAGCATGGGAGAGGAGAGCTTATCTGACAGATCTGCATTGTCTATACTCTATAGTGAGGTAGATTACATTGCAAAAATATTAGGGCTGTCAAAATAACTGATTAATTTCGATTAATTAATTTGAGAAAAAATAACTGATTAAAAACATTAGTGCAGATTAATCGATTCCGTATGACCTTTGACCCCGAGTCGTTCTAGTCAGTAAAAATTAGACTGTAAAATGAAGGAGAGAGAAGAAAATGTGCTGCTTAGATCATTGATTGGAACATTTACTTTTAAAAAATGGCCTGATGGTGTTAATAAAAATAAAGTGTTGAAAATAAAGTCCTTTGCATCACAGAGTATGTAATTAATTAGATTAACTTTTTTAATCGATTGACAGCCCTAAAAAATATCACCATGCATTCATAACCTCGTGATTCAGTGAGAGTGATCCCAAAACATCGGAAAGTGACATTTCTGTATTACATTTTGTCAAGAGGAAAAATCAATAGCAAACTGTTCCCAACTGACTATAGCGCTGTGAACTGTTCCTGGCTGCCTGGCAAATACGCCATCATAATAGCAATCCGCTATGGAACAAGCCTGCCTGTTGTTAAAGGGAATGTGAGATGACGCTCTGATTGGTTTATTGCACGTTACGCCCAAACCACACCCATGAGTAATGTAGCTACTTCAGACCACCCCATTTTAGATTTGCGTCGGGCGCAACAGTCACTATCCCGCCGGTAAAATAGAAACAGCGCCCAAGATCTACCCACAAAGCGATGGTTTGACATGTTAATTAGTAGACCTGTTCCAAGACATCGAAGACATAACATACATGTTATATGTACATGTAAGTAATTAACTGGTACACTTAGGTTTATTCCACTGTATCAAAGAGTAACAAGGTTGTAGCAGCACAGCTGTTACATGTACACTGAAGACAATGAGGCCTTGACTGGAGCTAAGAATGGTTTGTATATCAAATCTATCATGACCAGATTTACCCCATCCAGCAGGTCTCAGGTCAGCTCTTTGCCTCTGATGAAAATGTAGGCAAATTGGCAAAGTTTTGTAAAAGCACTCAGTATTACAATGTAACAACTATATGTAGGTACCCACAAATACATAATGCAAGTACAATGATAGTACCTGATAGTACATGTTGTTACACAGGTTGTACCACTGTACCTAATTAGGTAGGTACTGTACACTGTAACAGCGACACATTAAAATAAAGTGTTACCATTTCAATAGTACAACATAGAACATTAACGTGTGGTGGCCCGCCACAGATTAGTCAACGTATGGGAAACACTGCCCTGATAGCATCATATGTCAGTATGGGAAACACTGCCCTGATAGCATCATATGTCAGTATGGGAAACACTGCCCTGATAGCATCATATGTCAGTATGGTTTAGAGTGAGCAAATGAGCTACACCTCATCTTATGAATCAAAACCAAAAAATCAAGTTGTGATCTCTGTTTCTTCGAAACCTCACTGCGCCAGCTTGAACCAAGCGCACAGCTGAGCTTCAGTTGAGCTTCAGCTTCAGTTACCTGTGGCCCAAATTTTGAAGCAAGCATGGCTGCCTCTTGGCGTCAGATGTTAACTGAAGTGGAACATAACTGTGCATTCCAGTGGTAACGTCCCAGTGAGCGCTGCACATTGCAGTCATGTTCAACATACATTGTGTCTCTGTGGACTGTTGCTTTGAAACTGACGTTCATGAGCGCTCTGCTATCCACTCAGCTCTCCACTCAGCTCTCCACTCTGTTCTGCGCTCAGCTATGCGCTCTGCTCTCTCAAGTGTTCTGCTGATGCTGATCATGGTATCAGCAATGAGGCGCATGAGTAGATGGCCATTCATGTGCACCCTGAGGCTTGAGGGTACAGCAGGACTTTCATGGTCAAATGAAGCACCTTCCAGAGAGTTCACAGCAGGTTCGCAGTAGGACCAGCAGGACTTCTGAAGGACGTTGATGCCGACCCACACCTTCTTATGCTAATTTAATGACCTGGGGAAAATATTTGGCTACTTTAAAATCACTCAACATCGTGCTATACACCCAAGGGCTGATGGGCCAGGGCTTGCCATGCGTGATGTTTGTGTGTGCCCCACATGAGGAAGTTCTCAGTAGATTCATTTGTTCTTCTACAAATCATTAACTCATGACCTTGTCTCATGACCTCTGTCATGTTTCTCTAGATGTTAAATAAAACACTACAAATGACTTTGCGATGTGTCTATAAATATGCAAATATTGCCTGTTCTCATTGTATGGTTTCCGCAACACTGTAGTCTGTAGACCCTTCCTCTCTGCTAGTGATGCACAGACTCTTGTTCACTCTTTCATTATGTCCCGTTTAGATTACTGCAACTCACTTTTCCTGGGTCTCCCCACTAAAACCCTTCAAAGACTACAATATATTCAAAACTCTGCAGCTAGGCTCCTCACCCATACCAGACGATCAGCACACATCACCCCCATTCTCCATCAACTCCATTGGCTACCAGTTCCGTCCCTTCAAAGGCCTCCACAACCTTGCTCCCCCCTACATCTGCGACCTCCTGACCCCTTACACTCCTTCCCGCTCACTCAGATCCTCTGACCAAAACCTCTTGGCTATCCCCCGCTCCAGACTCTCCACTCTGGGTGGCAGGTCCTTCAGTGCCTTGGCCCCCAAACTCTGGAACTCCCTCCCCCAACCCCTTCGTGCCTGTCCTTCTCTTCCTTTCTTCAAAGCACATCTCAAGACCTTTCTGTTTAATGATCAATTCTCCTCCACACCCAACACATAGTTCCATACAGATAACTTGTCTCTGTTGTATTGTTTTGTTTGTTTGTTATTGTATTTCCCTGCTTTTGTCTCTGTTGTATTGTTTTGTTTGTTTGTTATTGTGTTTCCCTGCCTCCCTACTATGTAGATACAGATAGATAGAGATAGATAGATAGATAGATACTTTATTGATCCCCAGGAGAAATTCAAGATGTAAAGCGACCTTGGGTTTGAGAAAGGCACTATATAAAATAAACGTATTAAGTGTGATGTTAATGTGTGTGTGTGTGTGAAATGGAGGGAGAGGGAGAGGGAGGCTATTCACATATCTTTATTTAGCTATTCATACATTGTACTGACCAGTGTTCATTTAGCTATTCATACATTGTACTGACCAGTGTTCATTTAGCTATTCATACATTGTACTGACCAGTGTCCATTTAGCTATTCATACATTGTACTGACCAGTGTTAGGTCATTCAAGGCTATTTTGCATATCTGTTCTAATTATGCAGAGCATGTACAGGGTTCTCGATAGAGTGGTAACAGTCATGAAATGCAAAACTGGCAGTAAGATGACATCCCCATCAAAATAGCAGTTACTGGTTGGGGTTAGAGTGCTCTTAAAGGTTCTCTAAGCGATGCCACGCGTTTTTTAGGCTAAAAACATTTTTTGTCTCTTACAGCAAACATCACCTCACCATCCACTAGCTGCCTGCGTCCTGACTGTAAAAAAATGCAGTCTCTGTGGACAGCCCAGGCTCCAAAAACGGCAACAAAAACAACCTGGGCAAACCTAGCCCATAACAAACTGTTCCAGCAAATCACAGACGAGATGCACGTTTAGGAGTTTTAATTGCATGGGAGGGAGGGGGAGGAAGTAGCGAGCTAGTTCTCTGTTTTGTTTGAATGTCAACAGAAGTGACGTTACCCAGCATCGCTTAGAGCACCTTCAAATAAGCATTAAGTTGTTGTTTTTTTTATCAATTATTTATTTATTTTCTTGCAATCACTGTTCACACATTGGAGGGGAAACTACTTCACAATAGGAAAAAAAAACAATCATTAGGCTGGTTACAGCATCATTAAAACATATCACAGAGGCACAGTGAAGTGTTGCTTATTCAGAAAAAAACATATCCCAGAGGCACAGTGAAGTGCTGGTTACAGCATCATTAAAACATATCACAGAGGCACAGTGAAGTGTTGCTTATTCAGATGCCTGTTTCCCCTCTCCTCCCCCTGTCCCCTCCCTCCACCCCCTAACATTATTCGCTCAAGGTATTGAACAGTTAATAAAAAAAAAAGAAGCAACACAAAACACAAACTCGCGCGCACACACACACACACACACACACACACACACACACACACACACACACACCTCAACTCTTTCCCCTTGCCACCCAGAAATCTCCTTTCCATTTTAACCATACAGAGGGAGATGCCAAGTTTGATATTATCTACATCATAATGTTTATTTTCTCTAATAGCTCAGACCAGCAATCATTATTAGGGTTTGGCATGATGTAAAGGTGCTGTGGAGAGTAAGAAGATAACACGCTTTCTGATGCAAAACCCTGCAGCATAGGGATGCCACAAGGGGCAGTGAGCTCACCCATCCTGTTCACGCTCTATACTAATGATTGCAGGAGCAGAGAAGAAAATTATTATATAATCAAATATTCAGATGACAATCATTCTTAGTTTATTAAAAACTGGTGACAGTCTCCAAACGTATTTTAATGAAATCAGCTCCTTTCGAAACTGGTGTACTTAATATAGCTAAAACCAGGGAAATGGGAAGTGGGATCCCAAAACCCTGTTGTTATAGGAGACACAAAAATTGAGCAAGTAGTGTCCTATAAGTACTTAGGAATCCATATTGACAATCAACTAAAATGGAATGTGCAGGTAGAGTGTCTCTGTGCCAAGCTGGGCCAGAGACTACACTTCTTACGCAGGTTGAGACTGTTTGGTGTAAGTACCAACATTATGATACTCTTCTACAATGCTGTATTGGAAAGTTTAATTAGATATGGTATGGCTGCCTGGTTTGGCCCACTCACAATACATCTTAAATCGAAAGTGGAGAGATTAGTAAAAACAGTGATGAAGGTAATGAATAGAAGAGATTACCCATCCCTTCAATCCATTTTTGAAAAAGTGATGGTAAACCAGGCACACAAAATTCTAGATGACCCAACTCATATTCTCCATACCGAATACGAGCTACTGCCATCAGGGACCATTTAGGGCCATTAGCTGTAAGAGCAGCCGTTTTAAGCAGTCCTTCCTCTCATCATCATCATCATCATTTAGCTGTAAGAGCAGCCGTTTTAAGCAGTCCTTCCTCCCTATGTCGGTGGCTCTACTGAATAAAACAAGGGAGGGAAGGAAACATACATTTGAGATTGTTGTCCTGTTTGTATGTGATTGTCGTCCAGCATGTATGTAATTGTTGTCCTGCTTGTATGGGATGTTGCCCTGTGATTGTTGTATGTGATTGCTGTTTACGGTGAAGGCACTTTACAGCCCAAGACAAATTTCCCCTTGAGGGACAATAAAGTATATCTTATCTTATCTTAAGATAGCCATTTCCTCACCGACAGTGCATGCGGTGGTTTCCAGCGGCAGACTATCATTCTTTTGGCTGCTGTCATACCGGCCAGAAGAAGACGCCTATTGTTTATGGCTAGCTTCAGGGACTATGTGTCATTGAGTAGAAGCAAACATGGTGAGAAAGGAATGGGTACTTTGATAATACTAGACATGATGGATGAAGCACTATGCCAATCTATTAACCTCTGGACACTGCCACACCATATGGTAAAATGTAGCAATGGTATTGTCTGGACAGTAATCACAGTATGGGTTGTCTCTAAGTTTCATTTGCTGTAATCTTCGCAGAGTTAAGTACGACCTATGGATTGATCTGTAATGTATCATTTGATGGTCAGGGTTTCTGGAAGATAGGGATATGTTTGACCATATCACGCCCCAGTCTACTGTAGGTCCTGGGAGGTGTTAATATCTGTCTTCCAGAGTCTGACAAGTGATAAGGGCTTATACGAAGCTTTAGTTATAAACCTATACAAGTCTGAGACAATACCATTGATTTTACCCTTAGTGTCAAAAAACACATGAAGGGGATGATTCCCCAACTTGATACCCCAAGGAACGCCCTGAGCACATAGCTGTGTGTAATTGTAAGTAAAAGTAGAAAGTGCTCGGTAAATTATAGGATCTCTCTAGGTCATGGAATGCACGAAGACCCTGTTCCCCTATGATGTCCTTGTATATGCCATACCGTAAGAAGTTTAACTGTGCTATGGGGTATGTTAGAATATACCAGATCAGACAGACAGTATGGATGTGTTAAACGTTCTTCAATGGGACGTCATGACACCAAAATCTCTGGGTTCAGCCAGGTGGCAAGTGAGTGCAAAACAAAGCTCCAGGAATACCAAAATTAGGCAGATTGATACCTCCTGATAATCTATGCCTTTGTACAGTTGGATGACAAGGGAGATGGGATAGTGTGCTGTGTATGTGGGGAGAGGGCAGTGTGCAATATGTGTGTTGGAGAAGCTTCCTCATGAGACAATGTGCTGTGTATTGGGGGGGGGGGGGGTGCAGTGTGCTGTAAGTATGTTGGGGATGTGTGTTGGAGAAGCTTCCTGATGAAATAATGTGCTGTGTATGTAGGGGAGGGGGGGGCAGTGTACTGCAAGTATGGTGAAGGGACTTACTATTGCAAGCAGAGTACTGTATGTATGATGTATGTGAGTGATGACAGTGAAGATGTGTGTGTGGGCGGGAGGGGAGTGGAGCAGTGACTGTGTGTGTGTAGTGTGTGTGTGGGTAGGTGGGGGCAGTGTGCTGTAAGTAAGTAGAGGATGTGTGTTGGAGAAGATCCTAAAGACAATGTGCTGTGTATGTAGGGAGGGGGGGGGGGCAGTGTGCAGCAAGTATGTATAGGAGGCTTACTGTAGCAAGCAGTGTGTTGTATGTATGTGAGGTGATGACAGTGATGATGTAAGTGTGTGTGTTTTTTTTTTTGTGTGTTGGGGGTGGGGGTGGGGGGGCAGAAAGGCTAGGCAATCAAGGACATGGATAGATGGATGGAGGAGAAATCAAAAATAATAAATAAAAAGTTCTATAGAGATGTGCAAAAGTTGGAGAAAGTCAGATATGTGTGTGTGTGTGTTTTGACATGTGATGAAATAAGAAAATAAATAAAAGGTCTGCAGCATAGGGAGAGGGATGTAAAAGTGCTAAAAGTCATGTAGGTGTGTGTGTGTGTGTGTGTGTGTGGGGGGGGGGGGGGCTCATGAGTGCTGAGGAGTGGATGAGTGCAAAGTCAGTATAGTGTGAGTTCAGGGTTGGGAAATGTTTGAGAGTGCTGAGGAGTGAATGTTTGCAAAGTCAGTATAGTGTAAGTTCAGAGTTCGGATGGCCTGGGGATAAAAACTTCTCCTGAGTCTCTCAGTTCTGGCTTTGCTTTCATAAGCGTCTTCTTGATTTCAGCGGTAGGAATAATCCATTGTTAGGATGAGAAGAGTCCTTCAGAATCTTTTGGGCTCTTACGAGTACTCTTCTGGAATAGATATCTTGTAGAGCAGGGAGTTGAGTTCTTATAGAACGTTCAGCTGAGCACACTACTCTCTGCAGAGTACTACAATCTCTAACTGTGGAGTTCCCATACCAGGTGATGATGCTACCAGTTAGAACCAGGGATTAAAGTGAAAAAAAAAATCGTTTGACTGAACTTTTTTCAGGCCATAAGTCATACGTTGTTCATATCTACCTATAGAGATAGCACCCCTTTTGCGGTCGCGACCTATTGGTTTTTAATGTACAAAAAAATGCAAAAAGCAAAGAAAAGGGAGTATTCGCCTTATTCACATGTCGGCCATTGTTTAAACCAAAACGAGGCTACGGGGTACACTTACTATATAATTAATGCCACCTACAGGTGAATGCATAGAACATAACAATCCTATGGTTTGTGTACCCTGTAGCCTCGTTTTAGCCGCCATGTGAATAAGGCGAATTGAGTGTTCTTGATTGAGATTGAGTTTTCCTGATGAACAAAAATATATTTTAGTACCATCCCTGACCATTGCTGATTAGCCATTGCTGTTCTTTTCTACTGCAGCAATATCGTAGAAAGGCTTTAACACACTCTTATTTAATTACTTTAGGCCAAGTGTTTAAAGGGGAGATTTTTTTCTTGTTAATATGCAATTCAACACCAAGTAAAATCTATAAAATCAAGTTTGCAAGACTTCCCATTTCCTCATCAAATTAACGAATCAGAACATTCTAGATATTGTTCATATTTCCATTTGTTGCCTCATCCGCATTTAATGAAAACATGGTAATTTTGAGTTTTACAGACAACTCAGTTTTCCAATGAGCAGCAATACTGTGTGTGCTCATGCAGGAGGTCTGCGCATTTGATAAGGACAATCTGGAGACGGCGCTTTTGTCTTCAGCAACAGATTGTATAAGGTTGACAAGAGGTTGCGATATGGTGAAGGACAGGTCGTGTTGCGCTATGAAAGAACATGCGTAGCCTACTTTCTAAACGTAAAAACGGTCAGCCATAGATAAACGTAGCCTACCTCTGTCGTGGTGGCTAGTTGCACCAGGTAGGGAAGATGTCCTGAAGTGCACGAACGTTAACCTTATGGCGGTCTTCTGATTGGTGGCGTGCTAAAACGTTTTCCTATTGCATCCATAAACAATTTTCTTGCAGCGAACCGCGCAAAAGCAAACCCCTGGCACTTTCATTTCTTTACACCATGGCTTGTTAGTTCTCTCCCATTTCCAACAGCTGCCCATCTCCATTTATTTTTTAACTTTTGACACCTGCCTTCCTTTAGCAACAACGCATCCATGACAGCTAGTGGCCTTGCCAAATAGACGCACACAAATCATGACGCTAATATGCGAGGTTCTGGTAGGCCTACTGGTTATGGTTTTGTGCTATAAACTAATAATATTTTATAGCAAAGTTTTAAGTTGACTATTTTAATTGTATGGTTTTTTTTTGTCAAAATCACTCACAACCTACTGTCGTTAAAAGTGAGGCCTAAGCAAAATAGGCTACAAGGCTGTCTGTGCGTCACAAACAGACTGACCCCCTTACTCAACAGTTCGCGATGATGACAGTGATATTATTTTTTTTTTATGCTAACACGCTCAGTCAAAACCTTCCGTCGCAAATTGTGAAAAACATTGTTGTACATGTCATAACAGACGGGATAATAAATTGCATAGGCTACGGTTTATATTGCGTCGCTTTACACATAATGTTAGTTGCATTGATTAAAAACTGTAACAATAATAATAGCCTACATCGGGTGGCATAGCAGGCTATCTGTTCAAGTCATAGGTGACACCCAAAATGAATGACCTCCCCTGACAAGAGTTTGCGATAGTAAGAAATTGTCTGACATTGATGCATGGAAATACAGCCTCCAAATTCGCACAGAGCTCACAATATCATATCCAAAAAAGTTAAACGGATTGGCCAACCTCATCAGCTGTCTCTAATGTGTCACTATAATCCAGCTTTTAGACCGTTATAGTCCTCCATATGTGTTCTTTTTTTTTAAGCAAACGCCCGAGACAAGTGTGTAGCTACAACATAAACAAAGCGAAACTCATGGCTGACGTAGGCTATCTTCTTGAGCGGTCACTGATTGAGACACAGAAAGTCTTTAAACATTTACCATCACACACATTAATTCATCGGACCTAATATTTGTAGTTGCCTTAAAAAAGGAAAAGCAAAGGTGATAGTTCCCCCCCCCCCTATTTTTTTTTCTCATCGGATCTGCATCGATCTCAAATATGACATTTCTAAAATCAAATTGACGGAGATCCGTCCTACGACGGAGAACTTAAATCCTTGGTTAGAACACTCTCAACCGCTGAAGTGTAGAAGGCCTTCATGATGGATGTAGAAACTCTGAATTTCCTTAGCTGACGAAGGAAGTAGAGTCGTTGTCTGGACTTCTTCAGAACATATTGAGTGTTAACAGTCCATGTTAAGTCTTCAGTAATGTGGACACCAAGGTATTTAAAACTTGTGACTCTCTCTACAGGTTGCCCGCTGATCATTAGTGGGGTGTAACTGTAGTTCTGCTGCTTCCTTCTGTAATCCACTACCATTCCCTTGGTTTTATTGATATTCAGTGTCAAGCTGTTAGATTGACACCACTGTGCCACCTCATCAACCTGATCCAAGTAGAGCTGTTCATTGTTGTTACTAATCAGGCCCAAGATCACTAGCCTGGTGTTACCATCCTACGTACTTCCGGCCAAAATTTGATTTCAGCCTCGCACGTAGTCTGGCCCAACAGACAGTATGCGGTTCGCGTACAACCGCGCCAATCAGCGAACAGTTGAGTGATGACGCGGAACTTGCCTGCCGAGTTGCTTGTTGTAGTCCAGCGAAGCTTGTAGTTCAACATTATAGCAACAATGGCGACGGAGGAAGAGACGCTAAGCTATCCGCGAAGTTGTCTCAACTCTCGAGGGCATCACGCAATTAAAGCAGGAACAAGAGGCTTGTCTTGTCAATTTTATAAATGGCAAGGACGTCGTAAAACTCTCCTTCCAACTGGCTTTGGAAAAAAAGTTTGATTTATCAGATGGTGATTACTAAACCTAAACGCACAAGTGTACTACATGCATCACTACTTTTCATGTTTCAAATAAACGTTTGCTGCTCGTTATTCTCCCCCCTACTCTCAAATTACCTTTACAAAATCAATGCGGCCTACTTAAGGAATGGAATGATAGCTACTAGCCTACCGAGCGGGACTCAAGGCGAGGCTGTGTGTCTTGACTTGAGCTAGCCGGTTACCAAGCGGGGCTCAAGGAAAGGCTGCTGTGATTGTGCTTGACTGGGACTAGCGGTTACCGAGCTGGGCTCAAGGTAAACCACTCCATGTTTGTGTTTGACAAAGGCCTGTGGCTGAGCTGGGCTCCAGGCGAGGCTACCGTGCTTGTGGACAGTAACGTTAGCCAGTCACGGAGCATGGCTCAAGGTGAGGCTGCGTTGTTTTATGCCGAACAACTGTTAGTTTAACTGAGCAAGCTCCAGGTTAAATAACACGTAGGTCATCAGTACAATCCAACTTATCCAAGAGTGTAGTCTGAACAGCCTGTGTAGGACGAAGTAAAAGCTCCGTAGCTCCGACGAAGTCACCGGGCTGCGTAGAACAACAATCGTCTGATAAGCGGCGAGAAGAGATAAGAGGAAAACTGGCGTGTGACAAGAGCTGATATAATCTCAGTGACATGACGCTTTTGGTATACAACTCTCGGTCTGTGGCTGGCGCAAGTTAGGGATATATCCACTACGAAGAGACTGCCCTGGCGGTCAGGTAGCCTACATACTAGCCAGCGGTCTGTTTACTACTGAGAGCAGAAGTGGGAAGCGTAAGAGCCTGAACTCCGGCGCACAGCATACGTCATTACCAAACGTTGCTGATTGGTTAAGGGAACTCCAATGATTTTAAACCTCGAAATAAGCATCCGCCCATTACGGAGACGGATTCTTATTACTTTGTTCCAGACTGTATGATGAAGAGAATTCGTAGTCACAGGCGGTAAGGGCCAGGCTACAAGATCACTGTGTCATCTGCAAACTTGATGATGGAGGTATGACTACTGTTGGCTTTGCAGTCGTGTGTGTAGATGTTGTACAGCAGTGGACTCAAAACACAGCCTTGGGGAGCACCAGTGCTCATGGTTAATGAGTCAGATGTCAGACCCCCCACTCTAACCACTTGTGAACGGTTGGTGAGGAAGTCAAATATCCAGTGACACAGGGTGGTGTTCAGTCCTAAGGCCTTCATCTTTGTGACCAAGGTGAGAGGTACTATCGTGTTGAATGCTGAACTAAAGTCAATGAACAGCATCCTCACATAATTCCCATTCCCCTCCTCCAGGTGAGTTAAGGTGGTGTGCATGAGGTTTGAGATGGCATCCTCTGTAGACCTGTTGGCTCTGTAAGCAAATTGGAGGGAGTCGAAGGACGCAGGGAGGGATGAGCAGATAATGTTTTTCACAAGCTTCTCAAAACACTTCATCACTGTAGACGTCAGGGCTACTGGGCGGTAGTCATTCAGACATGATGGACTTTTGTTTTTCGGTACTGGAACAATAACAGACTGCTTGAGGCAAGTAGGAACTGTCTCTTGAGCCAATGATGTGTTAAAGATATAAGTGAACACAGGAGCTAACTGAGCAGCGCAGGATTTCAAAACCCTGTTAGAAATTCCATCCGGTCCAGCAGCTTTTCTACAATTAACCCTCCTAAAGGCATTGCTCACATCGACCTCAGAGACACAGTAAGGTGCATCCTCATTTGCTTCACATGCTGCAGCTAGTGCAAGATAGTCTGTGTTTTTCATGTCAAAGCGAGCATAAAAAGCATTAAGTTCATCAGGGAGGGCTTTACTCACATTCATCATAGGAGGGGACTTTCTTTCAAAGCCAGTGATGGTTCGGAGTCCTTTCCACACTCGTGCTGGATCACCCTCCAAGAAATCAGCTTCAACTTTGTCTCTATAGCACCGCTTTGTAATCCGTCATATCACCTGAAATAAGCCCAGCATTATAAGTCATGGTGCGTGTCTTTAATGCCGTTCTCACTTCTCTATCCACCCATGGCTTCTGGTTAGGGAAGCCTCGGATCTTTACAGTTGGGATGATGGAATCAGTTAGCATATTGATGTAACTCAATGCTACTTGCGTAAACTCATTAATGTCGGCCCCAGCTGTAGCGCAACTGGCTGGGGCACCTGGAGAGCTCTGCTCTCTCTCCCATTCGCTTCCTGTCACTCTCCACTGTCCTATCATTAAAGGCATAAAAAGCCCAAAAATATATATATAAAAAAAAAAAAACCTGCAACATCTGTGTTGGCTTGTGGAGGAATGTAGACAGCATTTAATATTACCGAAGTAAACTCACTTGGCAGGTAGAAGGGTCGACAGACGATCGCTAGATGTTCTAGATGAGGCGAGCAGGACTTTGAGAGAACGGTGACATTTCAAGGATCACACCACTTGCTGTTCGTCATGATAAAAGTAAAGAATAGAATGTTACAGTCCCTGATGTCTCTTTGAAACTGTATCCTGGCTCTTAGTTCATCCATCTTGTTCACTTGCATAAATAACCATTGACAACTTGTTATCAGTTTGAAAAGCAGGTACATTTATTCACTTTTTTCCGTTTAGAAATTCTCGTGTGCTGCATCCATAACGTTAGACCAACGGTTGCAGTCAGCCTGATCCACCACCTGTAGCAGAGTGAAGCAGCACCTAGCAGAAATAGAAGAAAAGATAAACAGTGTTAGATAACAATTTTCAACTGAAACTGAAGGCTACTTACAAGTGAAACTTTAGAATAATCATTTATATATATATACTGTATGTTTTTTGAGTTTACTGTCAAAATGCCAGGCTGAAGATGGTGTTAGCATAACTCAGTTTCGCAAGGTATATTTAACGTTAGCTAGCTGGGTGAGCTCATTGATTATGTTTGCTTGCTGCAACAGCGATTCGTGCTGTTCATCTGAACAACGGTTAATGATAGTCAGATGTGACTTAGAGTTAACTTATATCAATATTGCTAAAGTTAGCCTATTAAAATCACAAAACCGTACATGATTACGAGGAGTTAACATTACATAAGTTAGCTGGTCGCAGCTAAACCTCCAAGTTAACGTTAACCAGCAGCACATCATCTTCAGCCTAACATTGTGACAGTAACATACTAGTCCTAGCACTACTAGCGAATGTTTTATGAATGTTTTATATACATTATATGAATATAATAAACTGTAACTTACTGAGAACTAAGGTAGGCCTAATATAAATGAGACTGCCATAAAGTTAACGTAACATAAAACATTAACGTTAATGCCACCGTCACAGCAACTATGATAGCTAGCCTAACGTTAACGTTACTTACTTAGTTGATCCAATAAGCATGGATGAGTTTGTAAGTTAGACAGTACAACGTACATAGACTGTACACATGCCCAATAGACTCACACCTACAAAACACAACTGGCCAAATGGATAATTTTCTTCTCAAAAACACATTTTGTTAAATATATTACTAACACATCTGTGAAGTCCAAAGTGTAGATGCTGTATGTTATTACACGCTTATCTTAAGGCACTGTGTCCGGCTGTTGCTCATACCTGTGTTCAAGGATTGCAGAAGAGGCAGGCGGGTAGGGAGAGGGCACACAGTCAGGCAAGCAGCAAGAAGATGGATAGCAGGCAGGCAAGCAGGTAGCAGGCAGGCAAGCAGGTAGCAAGCAGGAGAGCAGAGGACAAGCAGGCAGGCAGGGAGGGAGAGAGGTAGGTGGCAGGCAGGCAGGCAAGCAGGTGGTACACAGTGGTGGTAGTCCAAATTGTATTCCACGAAGGAAAAGTTAATTCAAAATATAAACTCTCATATAAGTTCCAAAAACTGGGTTTTCTTCAAATAGTCTAGGTCAATTTTGAAAATAAATTAACCCTGAAGGCAAATCATGTTAATTTTTGGCATACAACATTTTTAGGGATTTTGAAGGGTGCTGAATTCAAATCTTCTGTATGCCAGGCTCAAAAATGTCCCATAATGCCTCAAAAAGGAGAAATCCAATATGGCCGCCGCCGCCAGGTCAAAATCTAATTAATCACTTATCTTTAGGACTGTACAAGGTAAAAACCTGAATGTAATGTGCTTTTATAGGTTTTCACATATAGGGAATTCAATGCCATGCTCAGATTTAAGATCAAGACTAGAGAAAATGCTTGAAATGAATGTACATGGTTAAAATTGTTGTCTCGGATAATTAATAATTCATGAAAAAAGAGGACCATGAAACAGGTTGATGGCTTTCTGAAGAATTTACTTGAATCATGTTTTTTATTTTTATATTTTTATATTTTAACTATCTATTTATATTATTTATCTGTATTTTAACTATTTATTTAGTATTTGAAGAAAATGCTTGAAACTCTTAAGCTATTACTACTAGATTTGCCTACTATTGAAATATTGTACCTGAGCCTATTGTTTTGATGTCAGTGTGCTATGATGACATGTTTGCCCATCCCACCCCTGCCCGTACCCCTACACACACAAATACCCATATGTAACCCTGAATGAGGCCACACCCTCTACCTATACACTGAGGAGGCACTTTTTAGCAATTATGTCGCTCCTCTCACATGATGCTCAGCAGTAACAGGTAAACTATAACATAATATCACAACAATTTGTTTAGGACCATGTAATACATCTATAATAGCATGTGAATATTGTTATGTGAGGATTATGTATAAGCTAACTGAATAATTAATATATCGTAAGAAACTAAAAAAACGTTAGCTAGTTAGCCTTTGTGAATAGGAAGAAGCTAAATAGAGCCTCGACTCTCCGGGATGTGGGCCCCCTCTTGACAAGATGTTGGCCGCAGCATACAAGGCCCCCGGCACATGAACTGCTCTGAGAGAGCTGAACAGGGGATGAGCCCAGAGCCACAGGTCTGTCGACAGGCTGCAAAGACCTGGAGACCCCAAG
Organism: Alosa pseudoharengus; assembly: GCF_046254945.1. NCBI lineage: Eukaryota > Metazoa > Chordata > Actinopteri > Clupeiformes > Clupeidae > Alosa > Alosa pseudoharengus. Next base: position 637,781 of record NW_027468640.1, on the reverse strand, counting down.
CCCCCCTGTCTGTTGATGTAGGCCGCAGTCACCGTGCTGTCGGTCCTCACCATCACATCTTTGCCACGGCAGATAGTGTCGGAGGGCAAGGAGAGCAGCCCTCAGCTCCAGGACATTGATGTGCTGGGATAGCCAAGGGTCCGTCCAGAGACCATTGATAACCTGACCATCGAGAACGGCGCCCCAGCCTACTGGGGATGCGTCTGTAAATACGACCCAGTCACGAATCTCTGGTTCCATGGCACTCTCCTTCTCGGTGTTGGCGGGATCTCTCCACCAGTGTAGGGCCCTGTGAAGCCTGCGGGACACAGTCACCTTGGCCTGGGAGGGCCTTTGGGGGCACAGACCAAGGCTCAACAGGCACCTCTGGACTGGGCGCATGTGGGCCATAAAGCCCAAGAGGCGAAGGCAGAGTTTCCACTCCACCTGGGCGTGCAACGTGAAGCAACTGAGACATTGAGACGGTTGCCCTCCTGGAGTCCAGGACCATGCCCAGGAAGGTGGTGACCTGGGAAGGCTGGAGCCTGCTTTACTTGGGATTGGGGCGCAAGCCCAAGTCCTGAATGTGCTTCAACAACAAGGCCACGTGTAGGCGGCATTGCACTTCTGAGGTTGCACAGATGAGCCAGTCGTCTAGATAGTTTAATATCCTCAGCCCCCTCTGCCTCCATGCACCTGGTGAAGGTTCGGGCTGCCAGAGAGATTCCAAATGGGGGGACTTAGAACTCGAAGACCCGACCCTCGAACGCAAACCTCAGGAACTGCCAATGCCCTGGCCATGGGTATCTGAAAATAAGCATCCTGTAGGTCGATGGTAGCAAACCAGTCCCCTGCATTGATGGCCTGCCGCACCTTCGGAACTGTGATGAACCTGCACCTCAGAGACCGGTGTACGTTGAGCGCCCTGAGGTCTAAAATAGGACGAAGGTCCTCTGTGTGCTTGGGTACAGGAAAATAACGGGAGAAGAACCCCGCTTGGGGGTCTGAACTCCTCACTTCCCTTATCGCCCTTTTGTCCAGGAGGGTGGACAGCTCTGCACGTAAGGTCTGAGCGTGGGTCATGGTGGAGAGCACCCATGGATCTGCTCCAGCCAAGCCTTAATGGATCGAGCTGAGAGGTGAGGCTGGCTGGCCTGGAGATTGTCAGGAACGACAAGGGCGCCTGGACAGGCCACGGCCACTAGCACGCTGCCCCCCCCGGCCAGCTTGTGGGCAGGTACCCCGCCCCTGGGATGCCTGAAGCCGCTGCATGAGATCAGTCGGCCCCCAAGACGGATGCCCCAAGGTAGGTGTTGGCTGAGGCGTGAATGCTCTAGGGCGCCTAGCGCCCCTGGTACGCCTGCCAAGAGACCCTCTCACCTCTTCTGCACAGGGCCAGCTGTCACGCGCCTGCTGTGGGCCGAACATGGACCCAGGCTCCACCGGCACTCTCAAAAGACGCTCTCTGTCTGCCTGCTGGAGCTGAGATTAAGACAGCCAGAGATGGCGTCTAGCTACTTAGAACTGAGCCAAGGAGCGGCCCGATGCCACTGCCTGCTCCTTAGACACTGCAGTGAGGTACACAGAGACACATTAGAACAGAATGGATTAATTACTAAATAAATAGGTAAATATGCATTATTAAATAAATAGTTAAAATACAGATAAATAGATAAATACAGATAAATAATATAAATATATAATTGAAATATGGTAATCAACCTTGCTTCTAAACATGTTTCAAGTAAATTCTTCAGAAAGCCATCAACCTGTTTCATGGTCCTCTTTTTTCATGAATTATTCATTATCCGAGCAGTGTTCGAATTACCATAGGGCCCGGTAGTGCCTAGCCCCCTTAGTTCTGGCCAGGGCACTACTAGTTCTGCTAGAAATCACTGTCAGAGGGGGCCCACTCATTCATTGTCAAGTTGCCAAACCGTAACTATGATAATCTACATTTTCCCCGTTGGTTGCAATGTGTATTTCCCCCACAGACTGCAGGGGCACTGCTCCGCATAATAGCCCCCTGTCCTGTCCGATCTCACCCTCCTCTGAATCGAGTTGTTATTAATTTTGCTAGAGCATTGTTAGCGATTGAGCAATTAGCAGCAGTGGAAAAAGTTAAAAGGAATGTATGTCGAGGAGTATCGGGACTTTAAAATGCAAGGGGCAAGGGAAGGGTCCTGCCTGAAGAAACTCGTCATCGCAGGCAACACATTTTTACCTAGCCTACTTCGGCAGAATGCGAGAGAGGATTCTCTGCGCTTAATGACATTGATGACAAAGCCAGAAATCGTTTAAGGGAGCGCAGCTTAAATGCGCTTCTTTTTCTGAGCATCAATGTGCCTCCCCTGGTCCAGTTCAACCCTAGCCATTCGTGAAATCATGGCTCACTGGGCATCTTCCATCAACTGCGTGGAAAGCGGGGAAAAATGCCCAGAAAGACACCAATAGGCCACTTTGGGACTATCTCCAGTAGGCTTAGACGAGATGTGATAAAGACAGCTGTTTTGTGTTAACTTTCAGTTTTTTCAGTTGTGCGATGTTCAGTTGTGCACGTAAAATATTTGACAATTAGCTCTGCTCAGATTCATTTTTGGCAATAGCCTTTGTTATTAGGCTGAATTTCATAATGTCATATATTTCATTTTAATAAACTGGCTACCCTGCTTATTATAATCTATTGGATGTTGAATCGACAGTAGCCTTTGTTATTAGGCTGAATTACATAATGTCATAGATTTCACCCCCCCCCCCCCCCCCAAGTGGGCCCCCCCCGGAAACGACGGGGTAATTCAAACACTGTATCCGAGACAACAATTTTAACCATGTACATTAATTTCAAGCATTTTCTCTAGTCTTGATCTTAAATCTGAGCATGACATTGAATTCCCTATATGTGAAAACCAGGTTTTTACCTTGTACAGTCCAAAAGATAAGTGATTAATTCGATTTTGACCTGGCGGTGGCGGCCATATTGGATTTCTCCATTTTGAGGCATTATGGGACATTTTTGAGCCTGGCATACAGAAGATTTGAATTCAGCACCCTTCAAAACCCCTAAAAATGTTGTATGCCAAAAATTAACATGATTTGCCTTCGGGACTTTAAATAAGCACATTTTCCAAAATCCTGCCTAGTCTAAAATCAAGTAGGCTATAGTTCCAACTGAAAGCGGTAAAAAACTATTTCACTACGGCATCTTCCATTGTCTAACTGAGACTGCTCACCATGTGGAAGACGCCATCTTTACCTGCACAGGTGACTTTAGACTATGTCAAAATAAAAGTTCCCAGCTGAAGGCCAGCAAATTTCAAGCAAAGTAAGAGTCTAAACCAAAAAGCAAATTCAAACTAAATTTCTCTGCACACACTAACTTTACCAAAACACTGGAAATCTGACTCAAAATGAAATTATTCTATCAAAGAATAACACTTGTTTTCACTTCACAAGGTTCATGAAGTCAATCAAAGTACACCAGGTTTCAAAATACTAGCTATAACAAAAACTCCATCAACTTTTATGTTTAAGTTTTACAGGTATTTGCATGCAATTTTTACACTAAATGTCTTGGTTGGGATTGGGAACTGTATGTCCACATATGTTATGTTCACATTCAAAAGCATTCCAGTAAAAAGCAAATCATTTTTTTCCCTTTACTGTTTAGTACAGGAGGTACAGTAGAAATACTGTTTACAGTATGAGAACAGAAAAAGTTTTACAGTATTGCTTACTGTGAACAAAATATCCATGAAACACACAAGAGCATTCTGAACAAAAAAACAACAGCAAAAAGCCCAGATAAAAAGGGGGGAGCTAAAAAAAAGCACAAAATTACTGTACCTAATCTCTGCGATCTTCAGGGTTATGCCACATGTTTTCATCAACATCGCACTGATTACATGGTCAATGATAGTGGCACGAATTTCATCACTGACAACTGTTCTTGCAGCCTTTGGAATGCCACCACCACACATTCTTACACCTCTACCTTGCCCTCTCCTTAGACCTGCATCTCTCACTGGGCCTGCTCTTCTCCCTGGGCTCCTTGCTCTTACTCTTCCTCATCCAGACTGTGAACAAGGAGTCCTCTACTTTTCCCCTACAACAAACTTTTGAAAAACTGCCTTGTGCCACACAAGGCCGTAGCCAGGATTTTTCAAATACCGAGGTCAGGGGCGTCGCTAGAAATGCTAGGAGGTTCTTCCGAGCCCCCCTCCCCCCATTTTGCCAACAACCATATATTTGTTCAGATTATAACATGTTTTGTTTATAACTTGAACCAACACACTTTTCCACAATATTATTATTTTTAGATGCACCTGTATATCTGAGCCTTTTCCCAAATTGGCTTTGGATATTTATACTGGACCCTGCTCCACTTGTTGTTAAGAATGAGTTGCTTCTCCTCATCAGAGTAGCAAATGTTGCATAATTTGCAGGGTCATAGGCTGCAGATCTTGTAGGCTATCTGACACAGTGAGTGTCACATCTTGGCTCTTCCTATCATTTCCCTCTTCTCCTCTTTCTTCTCAAATGCCTGATTTCTATCCCCTGTCTCCTGTGTTGGATTTCTTAAAACAACAAGTCTCTAAATTACTGAAGAATAATATAATTGATATAATTTGACAATAGGTAATATTTGTGCCATGAGATAATATCCTTCACAACATTATCCATCCTACAGTATATAACATTGATATAGCTTCGTTTTCAATGCAGGTTAGCTAACTGCATCTACACTGAATTTCAACGACATTTTCATTATTTAGCATCTCATTGGTAGCCCTATTGCATCTAGTTATTGTATTCAACCAATTAGGCCTACATTTCTCACCTTCCCTCCTTCTCTGTCTGCTCTTCTGCTGGCTTTCCAAACGTTAACTTTGTGACAGCCTTTGTTCAGGTCAAGTGAATTAAGATTAGCCTACTGGCAGAAATTAACAAGACGTCAAGTTTATTTTGAAGTTTATTTTTAAACTATGTGAGCTGCGTTGCGTTCGTTAATTAGTTTTTAGGACACACTCCGCGATAGCCGACTCGACTCTACTTTCGTTTTGACATGTCAGAGGTAGGCTATCACGTGACGGTCCGTTGATGCAAAGATAATTGTGTCGTCGGCTAGGCCTATTTGTGGCCTACTTAACAAATTAAACGAAACTTGACGAAAAAAATACCGAGGACATGACCTCGGTGTCCTCTATGGTAGCTACGGCCATTGTGCCACACTTCCATGGACTGCAGCCAAACACTCACCTGCACTCAATTCCAGATGTATGGCTGTTTACTTCATATGTATGTGTCTGTATTAAGGTGTCGATTTTAAAGGAGAATTCCGGTGTGATATTGACCTAAAGTGTGTTGAAACATGATACCGAGTGTGAATGTATGTCTCATAGCCCATCTCGGCTTGTCCCCTGCACTCCAAAATCTGGCGCTAGTTAGCCGATGCTACCAACAGCCTTTTCAATGGTGGTGCTTCGGCATCGGGCTAGCCATGCAAATAAATCACTGTTTTACACCATTTATGAGGCTCAATGTATCTCCACACTTAATTGGTAGACTTCCGAGGGCCCTGACATTTAAAACGAGACATTGAGAACTTTGAAAAAGCACTGGTAGTTTACTTACAAGACGATTTATACAGACAGTATCTTCACGAAGTTTAGCGTTTGCAGCCATCTTAAATTTAGTCACGATAAGTCGAGCGACGAGTAAGAATGAACAGGTATGATAAGGGATCAGATTCCAAAATAATTCCGTGGAAATGCATGGATTCCAGTTTCTTCCAGTAGCAGCAACTGGAATCCATGCATTTCCACTGAATTATTTTTTGTTATCTGATCCCTTATCATACCTGTTCATTCTTACTCGTCGCTCGACTTATCGTGACTAAATTTAAGTTGGCTGTTCATACTAAATGATTTTCACATTTACAGTAGGACTTTATCTCTGACCACTTGCAAGCCATGGCCGTTTGAAATTTTGATGTACAAATCCAATTTATTCTTTGTAAACCCTGGCGGCTAAAGGGTTAACACAGACTCACACCTACAAAACACAATTGGCCAAATGGATAATTTTCTTCTCAAAAACACATTTTGTTAAATATATACTAACACGTCTTTCTCTGCACACACTAACTTTGCCAAAACACTGGAAATCTGACTCAAAATGAAATTATTCTGTCAAAGAATAACACTTGTTTTCACTTCACAAGGTACATGCAGTCAATCAAAGTACACCAGGTTTCAAAATACTGGCTATTGTTGACATTACAAAAACGGCATAGACTTTTATGTTTCAGTTTTACAGGTATTTGCATGCAATTTTTACACTAAATTTCTTTGTTGGGAACTGTATGTCCACATGTAATGTTCACATTCAAAAGCATTCCAGTAAAAGGCAAATAATATTTTTTCCTTTACTGTTTACCACAGGAGGTACAGTAGAAATACTGTTTATGATAGAGCAGAAAAAGTTTTACAGTATTGCTTACAGTGAACAAAATATCCATGAAACACACAAGAGCATACTGAACAAAAAAACAACAGCAAAAAGCCCAGATAAAAAGGGAGGAGCTAAAAAAACGAAAAATTACTGTATCTAATCTCTGCGATATTCAGGCCATATGTTAGGCCACATGATTTCATCAACATCGCACTGATTACATGGTCAATGATAGTGGCACGAATTTCATCACTGACAACAGTTCTTGCAGCCTTTGGAATGCCACCACCACACATTCTTACACCTCTACCTTGCCCTCTCCTTAGACCTGCATCTCTCACTGCATCTCTCACTGGGCCTGCTCTTATGGGCCCCTTGCTCTTACTCTGCCTCATCCAGACATTACAGTGTTTGTCTTTTTCTGTTTCTGTTTCTAAAAACATCACTCCTCAAACTCCTCCTTTTACTGTATAAGTGTCAATGTAATAGAAAAAAAATAACCCCTGCCACTGAGTCTAAGCCAGACTGGAATCAGCTGTGGTTGGCCCAATTTACCCATAAATCAGTTGTGTGTCAATTATTCAATTGTTTGTTTATTATCAGCTGAGATATATTGTTTTTGAACTGATATAATTGCAGAAGCAGAGGTTTTTATACTGTATCTAAGGTTTGGAATATTGTTTTTGCTATTGTGGGATGTTGTGTGTTAACATTCGTAAATACTGCAAAAACAATCCATAATTTTGTTGGGAGGTATAGCTTGTCTGTAAGCATTGTGGAAATGTGTTCACTGACTGCACATCGTGTGAAAACGAAATGTGTGAATGGTATGGCCACAAAAGACCGATGCTGTGCTAATTGTATTTAGAGTTTTGAAAATGTGACAACTGGTTGGACAAACGCTTGTTACGACTGAAAAAAACTGTAACTAGATGTACCGCAGAGCGGTACAAAATATGACCGCCGCCCAGTCCAGCACATTTTTTCCACAAAAAGAAATCACGCTGAAAGGCCTATATGATTCTAACTGTCTCACTAAATTGCATTATCCACACTCAATTCTCACTGGTATCTGCTAGACAACAAGTACCAAAACATGATTAGTTCATAGATTTCACATGTAAAATTCATTTTATACAACCCCACCTCCATCTTGCCTGTTCATAATTCTGAGAAATTCTTGATTGTTTGTGTTATGTTATGTGTGTGGGTGTGTGTGTGTGTGAGTGTGTGTGTGTGTGTGCCTGCGTATGTGCCTATGCATGCAAGCGTACATATGTCTACTGTGTGAGATCAAAATGAAAAATGACGGTTCCATGCTATCCATGTGGGGGTACATGCCCACCAGTTTTGTGTACCCTGGTCTTTCAGTGTCCCGGGAATCCTTGTTGGTGTACGTCACTAAATGTACACATAAATAATTTTATTGTAAGGCCCTCCATGAACGAAAGTACACAAAACTTGGCATGCATTCGGAGGGTGTCATAATGATCCTACACTTTTAATTTCGTGCAGTTTTGACCTTGTCAGCCAGAGATATTGTGATGAAGACACCTAATTTTTTGCTTTTTAATTTTTAACTAGGTGGCGCTATACATGAAATAAGTGGTAATGGGATGGGTTGACATGTCCCCTTAAGACCAACATACATAAAAAAGGTGGACCTCCTAGGCCCTACGGTTCTCGAGATATTCACAGAAAACTGTCTCTGCCCTACCCTCCTTTCGGGGGGTCCAGTCCAGCGGGGGGGCTACAGATCAAAACGAAAAACGATGGTTCCATGCTATCCATGTGGGGTTACATGCCCACCAAGTTCCGTGTACCCCGGTCTTTCAGTGTCCCGGGAATCATTGACGGAAATTTGGGCATGCGAAAAAGAAAAAAAATTCTGACTAAACCTATATGACCGCCGCTTCGCTGCGCGGCGGTCATAATAAGTTAGATGAAAGGTTGTGCTCTGAATGAATGATGCCAAAATGGTTTATCTCTATAATTTATCTCTCCCTATGTGTGTGTGTGTCTGTGTGTCTGTCTGTCTGTGTGTGTGTGTGTAAGGGATGCCAGCTAGCTTAGCTGTGCTTGTGGAAGTTGGTAAACCTCACTCCCCGACGCCTCAAGAGTGCTGCTGGCATGCAAGCCAGTAGCCTGGGCTATTGGCTCAATTGTTAGCGCACTCGCCTCCCGATCCGAGGTGCTGCTGTTCGCGGGTTCGAGTCCGGGGGTGTGCAGGGCTGATTCGCGCAGGTTCAACACAACGCAGGTTACATGTGCGCGCGTGTGTGTGTAGGAGACATTCATTAAGTTTGGTTTATTATACGAGTTCTAAATATATTGTTATACAAGTTATATAAGTTGAAATTACATAATTATTTAAATTAATTATCCTGAATTTGTATTGTGTTGGTGTGCATTCACCACTGCATGGGTGTCCCTCTATAGGGATGCGGTGGTGCAGTGATGCAGGCCAGACGGTGTAGCAGGAAACAATGGGGCGCGTCTTGCCATGACTTGGAACAAAGAACTATCATTTCAAAGGACTTTCTTTACGTTTATTTTGCAGTATTATGTTTGTTTCATTTTGTTAGTAAATCCACTCATCAAGAGGAAAGAAATAACTAACTTCATTATCTTCATTTAAACACGCACACACACAAAC